>NW_013952812.1:139632-141192 GCF_001266775.1 Austrofundulus limnaeus
CCTGCTCAGATGACTGCAGTTCAGCAAAAGCCTGTTAATCAGTTATCAATTTAAATCAACTGTGTTGAATCAGGGAAACGTCTAAAACATGCAGGGCAGTGTGCTCTGAGAACCAGGGTTGAAAAACACTGCACTATTATATAACAATATATATGAATATAGCACATATGATGGACAAGCATTACAAACGTCTTCGATTTTCACTCACCTGTCTCAATCCATGTTGGGACAGATCTTGATGCTTGAAAAATGAGGCAGTCAAAGCAAAGCAGTAGCCATGCTACAAGCAGTTAGCTTAATCCAGGACTTGAAAAGTGTAAATTTCTCCCTCTGTCTTTGTCTCTTTCATGTCCTGCTGATCAGGTCATCCTTCTATTTAAAGTTTCTCCTGGTGTGTTCTCTTCTGAAAAGGTTGTGTTTTAAGAGTTAGCTGAGTTGTTTTTAGCTTCTCCATTTCGCCGATGGGTCTCCAAACTCCGCCTACTGACCAGCGGCGCTGTGACTAGCTTTTTTTTTTCTAACCTCTTCTGCCAGGGCAAAATCTGCAGAGCCCCTGAACCATAAAATTCCACAACACTGATTGGCCAATTTAAGTTTTAATCTGCATAGCAACTGTATGAGATTGGTTAAGAGACTGCACTCCTTGGGCTCTCTGTCTATCGCCCCATGACAGAAACGAAACCAGTTTGTGGAAATTTACTGGTGAATAAATGTCAGTAGGTGGAGAATATAGTTGATATAATTCATATTACATGTAGACATACACTAGTGAGTAAAACCAACATTTATGACTAGATTTATAAAAGTATATGGTAGATGGGTTTGTGCGTACCCTCCAATAAAATCCTGCAGGCGCCCCTGGTTACATTGCTTTTATTCGAAGCCAAACAGTTTTTTTTTACCCTCCACCAAAAGACAAGTATTTGCATGCCTCTTTGTGTGTACCTGTTGGTTATTATAGTGCATAATTAAACACTGGACAGATTGTAATGAAGTGGAAAAAAGTTATCTTTAAATGCACAACTGATGTTTATTTTATTTTATTTTATTTTATTTTATTTTAACTGTGTTCCTGATTGTGACATAACTCCGAATTTTTCTGCAGCAAATACATGAGGTTCGAGCTTCAAAAAAATACATTTAGACAAAGACAACTCCAGATGTCATCTGTGTCTTATAACTGCAACATATAGCGCTAAGAATTACTTAATGCTAAACCACAAGTGATGGAAGTATGTCATTCAGTCCTATATTAAAATAAAATTAATTCAAACTCGTCCATGTTAACAATCAACAGTCTCTGCATATAGGCATTGTTGGAGCCAAATTATGTAATACTCTGTTTTTATGGTTTAAGTATACTCAAAGGTACCCAACACTTATTTTTATTTGTGTGAATGTTTAATCTGAATAATATACCTCCAATATAAATGGTTCCTTTCTGATGCTTTCTTAAACATTTCAAAGATTTAAAACGTCTGTTAGATTTTATCTCATGTTTGCAGTTTTTTTTTTCATATCTTCCCTCCAGCTTTCTGAGCCCCCCTAGCACCCCCTGGA
>NW_013952812.1:141900-148372 GCF_001266775.1 Austrofundulus limnaeus
TCTCTCTCTCTCTCTCTCTCTATAGAGAGAGGCTTTTGTACCAGAACACAGCTGCTGTGACGAAACCGTGGAGAAGACACGTCACCGTGGAGAGCCGTTAACCAATATGCAAATTAGCCTGCAGTACCACTGCTCTACCCATATGAGCAGCAAAAACACGTTTTTAGACCAAATATTACAGATTTGAACAATTACACACAAAAACATCAAAATTAGCACCGAAACAGTACTATATAACATTTTAGACACATTCTAGACAGTTTATCAGCTAAAAAAAAGTTAATTTTGGGGTAAGTTACTCTTTAAAAAACCGCGGACCTAAACCACCATAGCTATTCATTAAATGGATGTTTCACAGTTTTGCAAACACTTCAGTTTGTGTCTTGAGCTACAAAGCAAAAGTTTCCCACTGATGAAATTTTAGCATCTATTTGTGTAACTCAAGATAATAAACAACCAATTTCAGATATTTGATCTGTAAAGTTCTATCTACTAAGACAATAAAGCCACAGTATCTGTGAGGTATTATCTTCTAACAGGTGCACATCAAATTGTAGTGTGTATCATTATCCTAAATGACGTACGGTCTGTTTGACTGAAAGTACTGTATTTAAGTCTGCACAGATTGCTGAAGCCACATTTTTTATTTCTGTTTTTTTCACTTTCCATACTGGCTTTACTTTGTTAAGGGATGCAGAAAGGAATCACCCTGTGAGGATAACCTTGACAGGTCATCTGTCCATCAAAGGTATTTGATACCATAAAAAAAAGAGAAAATAAACTGAGATAAGATGTCCTGAGATTTTTTTTTTTTTTTTACATAAAATGGATGACATCAAATTTTGGCCATTGTTCTAATTTCAACCATTTTAAAAATGCAGCATGAGCATTTTTTTAAAAAAAAGAACTTTGCAAAGAGTAAATGCGAATGCCAGCAATATTACGATTTTTTTAAATCCCATAGATATTCCACAATTTATAAGATTAGTTTCAACAAGTACATTAAAAAAGTCTTTTTGTTTTAAAATACTTTGAATACAAATTTGTTCTAGCAGTGCAAATATGGCTCCTGCTGTCAGAGCAACTCAACATGACGACCATGACTTGCTATGCTTAGCTGTTTTATTGGAGAAGATACCCACAAATGTGCAATAATCCCTTCCCTATTAAACTGTGCACATGGATTAAAAATGTGTCCGTTTGGTTTAGCCAATATGGATGTGCAGATTTGCTAACAGTCAATCTGCTTGAGAGCAACTAATACATCACTTACTGTGGGGCGGCCGTGGCGGAGTGTGGGTGTCGTCCTGGAACTAGAAGGTCTCCAGCTCGATCCCCCATCCAGCCGTTTCAGTCGTTGCGTCCTTGGGCAAGACACTTCACCCGCCTTGCCTACTGATGGTGGTGCAGTATGACAGTCCCACCTCTGTCAGTCTGCCATATGGCAACTGTGGCTACAGTGTTGTTTACCATCATCAGTGTAGGAATGAATGATGCATGAGAATTGTAAAGCGTCTCTGAGGGTCTCGAAAAGCAATATATAAGACTAATGCATTATTATTATTATTTATTCATTTTAAAAAGCGCAACTTTTATAATTTTCTTCTATTAGTTTTGAGCTGTGCAGCCTTTCTTAGGAAGCTCGTTTGGTAACATTGGATTAAAAAATAATTTGTGGACATGTGATAATTCATGTGTGGACACGGGATAATAGTGCACAGACATGAAATAATAAAACACAGTCAAAAAAATTGAGCTGGTCAGCCTTGCTACGGAGCTCAACCGGTGACGTTAGATTAAGAAATATTAATGTGTGGCCACAAGACAGTTAATGTGTGGCCATGAGATATTTATTGCAGTCATTTCCATGAAGAGACTGTTGATTGTTAATGGGTACAAGTCTGAGTTAATTAAATTTTAATTTAGGAATGAATGGCATTTCAGCCAGTTGTAGTTAGGTATGAAGTAATATTAGTAATATGTGTGGGGTACTTTTGAACAATTCAATACAAACGCAACATAGTCATATATAATCTGACTCCAACAATGTCTGTGTGTCTCAAAAAGACAGCTGTTAAAATTTATCTTGTGGCCATGAGACAATATCACATGGCCATGATATAAATATTGCATTAATAACACATCTACCAATCACATGACATGGTTTTAGTAAATTTAAGATGTCACCATGCATCATTTATTTAAATCCAATGTTACTGGAAGGGCACAATACTTTCCTGAATTTACAGTCATTTATTTTAGACATGACAGCTTTTCTATCACTTAAGGTCGTTTCGGTAGAGCAGCTTTTCTCGCTTTTCAATAATTCTTTAATGGGGCAGTTAAAAATTCAATCAACGTGCATGTTTCTCTCAACCTGTTGACATGACAGTAAACAGAGATATGTCTTATTTATAAATGTCTGTCATCCTTTAGGTAAAATAATTTTATTAATTTTACTGAATATAACAGCCTGACTTACCATTCCTTATCTGTTTAATTATCTTCAGGAAGTACAGAAATCTATGAAAACAGAATAATAATTGGCAAACTCCAAAAAAAAAAAAAAGACTTGTTGCTTATGGCTAAAAAAAATCTGACAATAACCACAATGACTTTTCATATCCCAGAGAATATAAAGTCATCAGTCTCTACTGGAAGAAGTGTTGATTTTTCACCCAGAGATCCTCTCTCTGCCCACTGGAATAGCAATGAGCCATAATTAGGGCCACATTAGCACACGTTAGTATTCACTGAGGACAAAAGAGGAGTAAGACGCAACAAAGGTAAGTGGCGTTTAAAGTGCTCTATGTGAAGTGTAAAGGAAGTGAAGGTAAAAAGACGGTAAGAGAACAAAGAGGTGAAACGTGGAAGGAAAGCGAGAGCTGGATGTGGCAGGCCGCCAATCATGAAACATGTTGGATGCATAAATGTGGACCGCCTAATGAACAGGACCCAGCAACATGAGCTTCCATTGTTAGTACTTATTAGCTCTTTCCTGGGGTGTCTGACTGGACTGGGGATCATGTGGATAACTTCGTTTTTAAAAGAATAAAGGGAAACAATGAAGAAAACGCTAACAGTTGTGCAGTTGGAATATTTAAAATGTATGTCTATATATAAATCAACATTACTTTAATCGTTCATAAAAGGTCTGCTTTCCATTACAATCTGTTTCCCAGCACAACTTCTTTCTTACGATATATACTGTACATGTACACTATATATACTGTATATATTTATTAATGAGATATCCTCAGTACCACTGTGACTAATTATCTCCTGAAACACTGTATTAGTAGCATGATTACCTGGTTCCTCTATAGTTAATTACTCAGCCTGCTCTTCCTTGACCTCTGCCAGCATGATGCATTACACTACTTCTCCATCTCCCACTCCCTTCCTCTTGTTGTATCCTTACACCTTTTCAAAAGTTCCCTTGAGTTCGTTTTTGATGAAATTCCCAATTTAGGATATCTCCTCTTCATTGCTCTCACACAAAACTGTAATAAAATATGCAAGAGATACTTGATACCAATAAAATAGTCACTTTCATACCTATGCATGATAAATAACTTTGCTACATTTCCATTTGATCAACAGAAGGAAAAAGGTTATTCATTTATTCTTTTATTTTTGTTTGGTACATTTTGCAGTAGCATATTGTCTTGGCAAGTGCAACACTGGAAATGATGTGTCAGCAAAGTTCTCCAAATAGATACATTTGAAAAAGATAATCTGACATTCAGCCCTTGATTTGACATGTTTGACAAGGTTCAGTTGCTCATTATTGTCTATATGGCTACATGCAGCCTAAAATGTTGAGAAAACTCAACAAATGATCAAAAAGTTACTGGTGACTTTCCTGGTTTGTCTCAGGGAATGATTTTTGATTATGCCTAGCTGTCTAAATTTACTATACCCTAATGCTTGGCTAATATAATTTGACTTGGATCAAAGTGCTATGTAGGCTAAATGTGTAGTGAATTGCTCGCATGTATCTTTAATGGGTTTTTGACCTTAGGCCTTTTGCAAAAAGAGCATCCACAGTAAGTGGATACTGTTGAAGCTGGTGCTTTGCCAGCTACATAACTTACTTTACAGTAACTGGCAAAATTCATTGTCCAAGCATATTGTTACTGAAGTTATAAGACAACGTTACCACACTGTAGCTATAAATTCTCAAACTATTTTCTTTGATAGCTCAACATTGCCACACAGTGTCTACAAACTGTTGACAAATCAAATAAAACTCCCAAAAGCTCTAAACTCTAACAAGAGGGGGGAAGTGTAAGCTGTAGAAAGTGTTTGTGCCTTTAAAAAGAAGGGTCACTGCAAATCAGTACAAACTGGTTTTGAGTGATCTTTTTTTATCTTATGATGAACTGTTCCTATGCTCTTTCTGAATGACATTTCCCCAATCCAGGTTCAAAACAAAGCTGTTTGTTGCTCCACTGTTTCGTAAGAACGAACAAACCAAACGCCACAGAACCATGTCTGCATTTCAAATGGCTGGTTTCTACCTGATGTAAAAAATACTTATCAGTATAAAACTGTTCCTTTTAAGAAGGCATCTTCAAACAATGCATTAAACAAACTTTTGATAAGGATATCTAAATGATATGGCTAGTTAAGACTTTCCAACAAACTTTTTCATCTAGACTGCCTACATGGCTGAGCATCTGTTCCAACAGTGTTAGACTGTATTAGCTAAAAATACTGTGTTAACAAGGAAGAAAAGTTTAATAATGTCTCTAAAAACAGTTTATGCAACTGGAAATCAAACCACTGTGGTGTCTACCTCAAACTGTTGCCCAGTCCACAAAAACACAGTTCATTATAGTACCTCCAGCGATGGGTCAATGTTGGGTGGTCCATAGGTACAGGTTGAAACACCAAATGCTTGTCAACAAGCCTCTCTCACAAGCCAGGGTGGGACACTGTGGTCTCTTGGATTCGTAATCATCATCAGTGTTGTTGACTTGTGTTTGTGTCCTTCACCCAGAACCATTTTACCATACTAAAGTCAAACAATTTCACAACATTCAGTGTTTGTGGAAAAATATCTTATGATGAATCAATGACAATAGAAAAATTGGGACATCATCTAGAGGGACACAGATACTACAGGATGAGTCAAAAGGTACAGAACATGCTTTTATTTCAGAAAAGTAAAGGGTAAAGGACATATCTGAATACCACAGTAAGTAATGGGTGAGAGAGCCTAGCTTTTAGTCTACATCCAGATCATGGCTGCCACCTTGAAAATCGCCATGTTAGATTACGGCAGTAGGTCTCAATTCTGGTCCTCGTGACCCACTACCCTGCATGTTTTAGTTGTTTCCCTGCTCTTCAGCATGTCTTTAAGTTCTGCAGAAGCCTGCCAATCACTCGTTAATTTAAATCAGGTGTGCCAAAGCAGGGAAACAACTAAAACATGCAGGATAGGGGGTCACAAGGACCAGAACTTAGAACCACTGGGTTACAGGCAGGTTTTTCCAAAAACAGTCCCCCTCATCCATTACTTGCTCGGTTATTCAGATATATCACTTTTCTTTTATTTCTGAGATAAAACTGTGTCCTGTGCCTTTTGACTCACCTTGTGTATCATTTTGTCTTGGTGAATAGAGAGCTGAGTCAAAAGGCCAAGCTCTCAATTTGCCAAGCTCTTAATTTGCAAATCAATCTACATCCTCACCTGTAGTAATAGGCTATGGTTAGTGACTGATATAATGAGAATGTGAATACATGTCTCAGAAATGTAATTCCATTTTAAGTGTCTGAATTTACTTTTAAAAATAAGGCGATTGGAGTCTCTTTCACACTGAAAGGAGCTTATTGAGTTACTGACAAACCAAACAAACCATATGGTACAATGGACCGACAGGGAACATGAGGCAAGACACAGAATATAAAAGAAAACTAGTAAGCTGACATTGTGAAACACAGGGTGAGATGCATGAGGATCGATTGTGCATGGGCAGAGCTGGGAAAGAACATGGAGGCAGGCACACACAGTGGGAAAACAGAAATACTTGGAAAAAAACTAAACAGAGATCCTCACAGCTGTAGAGATCAGGTCTCTTATATGACCTGGGAATGCCTTGGAATCCCTTAGATAAACTGGAGGAGGTAGTTAGAGAAAGGTGCCAGGGGAACTTTGATGGCTATGTTGCCCCTTTAACCAGCTTTAAAAAAACAGCATAGGATGGATGGATGAGTCATAATGTGTAGTTAATTAGAATATTTTTAGAAAGAGTTCAGGTAGTCATTTAAAACTGTTCTCTTTTAATTAAATTAAATCATACTGCAATATTAACAACAATGACATTTACTGTCACAAATGTATCCACCACACCAACTCCTCCTTTATGCACTATCCATCCATCCATCCATTTTCTTCCGCCTATCCGGGGTCGGGTCGCGGGGGCAGCAGCTTCAGAAGGGAGGCCCAGACCTCCCTCTCCCCAGC
>NW_013952812.1:151714-160085 GCF_001266775.1 Austrofundulus limnaeus
GGTTAGGCTGGTCCTGAGTTTCATAGAGTAATTCACTACAGACCTGTCTGCCTTGGGTGACCCTACCAGGGGCATAAAGCCCCAGACAGCATAGCTCCTAGGATCATTGGGACACTCAAACCCCTCCACCACGATAAGGTAGCAGCCCAAGGAGAGGCCTTTATGCACTAATTAATGTTTTATTGTAATTTAATAAAGAGTTCATGTTAAAGTCTGCTAGCAATAAAGAAAGGTTATGACTGCAGATTTCTTGTTGTTGCATGTATTATTGGAGATCTACATGAGAGCAGAGCTTTTCTTATTTAATGTCACAACCGCTTGATATGAATTGTCACCTCAATTATGTAACCTAACTGTCCCTTACAAACCGTAACACTATTTCTTAAAGGTAACTAATACATAAAGATTGTCCCTTACGGCTGTTTAATTTTCTGTGACCGCTGGAAGTGAGTTCCCTGGGTTGCAGCCTTTAATTTATCGCTGAGCTAAATGCTCTCACAGTGCTGCTCCGTTATGCAGCCTCATCCAGTGTTAAACTCTCTGAAAATCCTGTGACTCACTCACCAGGTCCTAAAAATAAGCACCAAAACATCAATGGATTTTTTTTTTCATGAGATCTGTGCATGCTTCAGCATTTCAGTTTTGTGGCGCAACTCATTAGGAGCAAATAAGTTGAACTGAACTCCATCATGACACTGGGATTCCATCAGTCCTCTGTTTCTCTCAGCAGGTATGATACGCAATACAAAATGCTGTTTTGTTAATGGCGATCTCCACTCAGGCTATTTTTAGGACACTGGTCATGTGACTATGTCTGCTCGACACCTGTGCACAAACAAACTCTGGTAGCTGCTCCACTGGTTTCAATCACAGTGCACCGGTTTAGCTGAATTTAAGCTTAAAGAAACATGAGAAAACTGTATCAACTTCCACCAGGAGGACATCAAAACACTGTAACAATGACTCAGGAAACGTCTATCATCCCCACATTCTCGTCAGGTTTTCCTTAGCTAAGATTCAGGCTAACAGCTGGATTCGCAGCAATGGGATGAGCCGAGTTTGACCGGAAAAAAGTGCAACTATGGACTTACATCTGCTCCAAAGGTTTTATCAGAGGTAAAAATCCGACACAAGACAACTCAAATCCTATCCCTGCATTTTCCATACCCAAGAGAGGTACACTAACCTTATATACTAGTAACTTTACTCATAGCATCCATGCTAGCCTCATGGTCAGTTGTACATATGGTGATTTTATACTTAAACACATTTTAAGCATCACCATTAAGGTTCTTTAAATGATGCAGAAGCAGTGGCTCCAGTGATAAAAATACGACGCAATAGATGCAGAAAGCTAAGCTTTAAGATACTAGTAAAAACACCAATCTTTTAAACAATTCCTCATGCTTTCCAAGGCTGTCAGAGACCTCGATCCTCCAGCCAAAATTTATAACTGAACTTATATTTCTTGAAGTTGGATGTGTCGAAATTCACTCTAGGAACATGTTTTCCTATTATGATACCATATGAATCCCCCACACTGATTGTCTGAGCATTTGAGAGAGTGGCTGATAATGAATGCGTGACATCACGAATGAAGATCGCCATTGGAGGTGCAGTGTGGCTTTCCAAATTTTACAACTAGAAGGCATTGGACTTTTAGAGCAATCTAAACTACTGAAACTTATCAGACCATCTTCCACATGGTTAAATATTTGAATCTACTGTACTACTTAAAGCTCCACTTGACATTAGTTCCGTCCGATCAGCAGACTGTCTAGTGTCATTTCTTCATTATGTAAATGTCAGCAGATTTTGGTGGCGTGTATTTAAATTTTAAACAGCAAGAGGTGATTTTCTTGGGCCTGACTGATGTCAGGCCTGAATGCTACCCAGCAGACAATTTATTCAGCTTATTATAAAACGAGGTTCCCTAGTGACACATTATTTGCAAAAAAGAGAGAGAGAGAAAATCTGCCTGTCTGCACTTTGACATGGCGTAAAGGGGTCCAAACTCTCTGTTTAACAAGATCAGTCCTTCAGTTCTTGTATCACCACTTCCTTCTGCTGAGGGCTAATGAAAGTGGTAGCCATTAATAGGTCAGTTTATGTGATCTGCCATTTCTGCAGACTACTTCCTTAGAGATAAAGAAGGTGCTTGTCTTTTATTTGCCACTTCTCTTTCGACTCAAACCTCCAGTCACATTCTTCCTCAAAGCTGTTTTCCTTTCAAAGGCTTAGTGGCTTTGGTTACAGCTATGATTTTATCACATAAAAGGAGGAGAGATTTTCCTCCTTGTTTCCACAGGTCTTAGGTATAGAGGTATAGCAAGGTGGCAAGCGAGGAAGGAGGAAAGTAAAGAAGGACCGAGACAGAGGAAATAGAGAGGTAAACAAGATGTGGGTTCCGAGGGGAGTCAAATCAAACAAAGCAGGGGAAAAAAAGACAGTTTCTCTAGGATGAGTCCAAAATTGACTTGGTGCGTGGGCTAAAGTTACTCGAGAAATGCAATTAGCACATGGTCCTGTGTGTGTGAACGTGGTTATAGATGAGAGACAAGAAGACAAAAGAAAGACAAAGAGAAAAATGGAGAATCCCTGCAGGTAAGTCAAGCCACTGGGGAGCATTGCCTGGAGGAGCGAGGATAAAATAGAAGGTGATTGACATTCACTTTAATCCACAACTCCCCGCATGTCATCCACTTTTTACACCTAAAACACAAAGAGCTATATGAGACAGACAAAGGAAATGGACAGTGGGGAGCAGAAAAAAGAGAAGGACAATAAAAGGCAGGCGGAGAGTGACGGACACTTAATTCTTAACTAGATGACGTACAATGAAGGATTGCAGGACGCAAGAGGAACCTGAGACTATTGGGGATTTGAAGGAGAGCCCAGGAGAAAAGACATGACGGGGAAAACAAAACAAAAAAAATAAAACATTACAAACAGGAAGTGAGAACCAATTCAACAAGACGTAGGATGAACAAAAGAAGCCCAGAATAATGGTACAAGTGCCAATGAAGAGCAGTGTAGCTCAGTGAGCACAGTAATTATTCAGCTGTTAATGATGCTGACACTTTCAGAGCTGCTCCACTGTGTTTAATTTAGGGCATCGAGGAGCAAATACAACGTTGTGCTGACGCAGTAGATAAGCCAACGAGGAAAACAAACAAGTAAAAATAAAAAAGGTGGATAGTTCATTTGAAGATGCAGTCAAACTCAATTGGCAATATTCAAGGTGAAAACATACCCAACTTAAAAAATACCCAAGTATCATGGAGAAATGAAATGAGATCTTAACTGATGCAGTTTGGTGATGATAAATAATGAGTATATGTTACTTTATACATGTTTAGACAGTTTTCAGTCTGCATGATGGGCAATGTCCTCAGAAAGTCTTCACAGTCAGGGGGTAGTTGACCAGAATGGTGAACATAACATGACAAATATCAGGCTTGCTGGTGGTTTTGGACTCAAAATGTAAACAAAGAGCTCAAAAAATATTTATTTAATCAATAACAAAACAACAATCTGGAGAACACAGGGCACCACAAGAAGATCCTGATATCTAGCAGGAGCTAAGACAAAGCAGAACCAATCTAGATGTGGAGCAGGCGTGTCAAACTCGGGTCCTCGAGGGCCGCTGTCATGCATGTTTTCTTTGTTCCTCTGCTCCAACACACCTGATTCAGTGCTTCAATTACTTCCTCAAATCCTGAAGAATCAGGATCTCTTTATTTCACCAAGTATACATATAAAGAATTTGACTTGGTGAGAGTACACGTGTAAAACATGAAACAGAACTTGAAGTTGATGTGGGTGTTAAAAGAATATGAACATATACAGCAGTGCAAATACTGTAAATATTTTTGCAAATCAGCAATATGTATTATTTATTTTTCACAGTTTTATGAAAATTCAGATTCATTGTTCATAAGTTATAACTAGAATGTGAGGCGTCTGCTGTGACTGTGCATTGCCACAGCTCTGGGGAAGAGGCTCACTGTCTGGAAGAGGTAATGTCCTGCATGTGAGGGGTCAGTTGTGATTTTGCCACCATGTTTCCCTAATCCTGCAGATGTACATCTCCTAAACAGTTGGCAGATTACATTCAATGATCTTTTCTGCAGTTCTGACAATGTTCTAGAGTTTGGCTCATTTCTGGGAGGTAGAGGAACCAAAACACGTGGTTATGGATGATGTGAGGATGGTTTTGGTGATTGCTGTGTAGAACTGGATCATCAGGGTCTGCGGCAGTTTGAACTTGTTTAGCTGTCTCTAGAACTTTCTTTGTTGAGCTTTTTCAAGACCGTATTCCTCTCCCACTTCAGGTCTTTGGTTAAGCCTGTTAATATGTCAGTTAATCATCCATTCATGCAAATCAGGTGTGTTTGAGCAGGGAAACAAAAAAACATGTTATGTAGTGGCCCTCAAGGACTGGATCTTGACAACTGTCATGTAGGCCAGTGGTTCCCAAACTTTTTATCTTCTGACCCACAAAACATTCATGGCAAAAACTTGTGACCCCAAATATTATTGCTGGTCTGAGCACATGAACTTCATTAATAATCCTAAAAACACAGGCTTTTTGACAATCTAAACAGCTTGTACACAATTATAATTACTTATTTATACTTATTTTGTGCTTTTATAATAGTTATAGGGAAAACATTACATCAGCAATTATTTTATTACCCTTTAAATTGATTTCTGGAGATAATCCATGGTGCTTCATGACCCATAATTAGGTCCCAAGCCCAGCTTTGGGAGCCAAAGTGCAATGGTTCCCAAACTTTTCAGCTTTTGACCCACAAAATGGTAACAGAGACCTGAGACCCCAACTATTTTTGGATGATAAACATTTGTATCAGGTCAACAAAACATGGGCATAGTAACAATATTTAGTATACTACATTTATCCATTTTAAATATACTAACCTCTCTCCTTTGTAACAACTAAGGCAAAAATGTAATTAATTCAGAAAATCTTTTCAGGACCCCACCTTGATGTTTCGGGACCCCACTTTGGGTCCTGACCCCAACTTTGGGAAATACTGATGTAGGGGAACTGAATATACTGAGCAGATTGTGGTGAAACACAGGACTAAGATTTTAGGCAAATAAAATAGTTTTACATTAACTAACTACAATATAAAACAATGTAAAAAGTATTAAAATTAAATAATTCCCCTATTGCCTTCTACTCCACAATTTGTTTAATAAGAAATACACTAGTGCAAAAATACCAAAAAAAAAAAGCAACAATGAAACACAAATGTAAAAAATATAAACACAACAAACAGTACCTTCCACTGACATATGACGAAGAGTAGGGGTTTCAACTGATGACAAACCGCAAACAATTAGGAGGCTTTGCACTGCTGACTTTGTTTTCTCTCAAATAGAGTGAAAAATAAAGTATGCAGTGCAAATAAAGTGTAAAGTAAAGTATTGATACGCTAGTATTGATCTGATACCGATGCCCATTTTGGTATCAGTACTACCGATATTTAGGTTGATATGCCCACCCCTAGCTTTAGTTTTCACCATGTAATGATTCATGCAGAATATCAGAAATATTAACGACAGATGGTACCACATTATGGTTTGATTTATAGTAAATGTCTCAAACAAATGCTGCAGTCATCTTGTGTTGGATTGACTCAAAAGGTTTATAAGTTCTACATCTGTTGGGTTTAAAATAGGATGAGATAAGAAAACACAAGACTTTATTATCCTGAAAGAAATTCACACGTTGCCAAGTTTGTTCAATTTTTTCCAGTTATTTACAAGATAATTTTGTATGTGTACATATATTAACACGCACTCAAGTATAGACACGTTCAAAACAAATTATTTCTCACCTTTCATTTTGTTCAGAGATAACGTTTGCTATATTGTGACTGATTTAATGTTCATGTGTATTTAAGGAAACATTTGAATTGAAGCTCTTTTTTTATTTTTAACCATTTTAATTTAAAAGAACTTTTGATAAAAAAAAATAAAAGTGTGTGTTGTTTCTATTAGTGGGTTATGGTAGAACATTTAACAGGTCTCTCTTGTAAATGATACAATGAGTCTCAAGAGATCTTCCTGTATAAATAAAGGATAAATAAAAAAAATAAATCATTTTTATTGTACAAGCTTTTTAAAGACACCATGTCAAACATGTTAGCTGAGTGGGTACAAAAAAGATCTGGAGTAAAACCAGTGTTGTGGAGCTAATCAGCATGCTCATAAATTCTCCAGCATGTTTCTGAGTAAAAAGTCAGTAGAACTAATGGTAACTCTTTCCCCATCAATGTTTTACCTTAGCCTTAGCTGCAAAAGTCCTTGCATGGGTCCAGCATGAATTTTTCAACAATCGTGGTGTTCCTTCTGAAATGCTCCTTGCTTTTATATATATATATATATATATATATATATACTGTACAATGTTGCACATTATTATTTAATGTGCAACATTGTTTTGTCCACTGTCTCTGATTAATAATCTTGAATTGATTTCTCTGCTGTAACGAACGATAACCAAAGGTACATGGAATGATCTGTACACTCCCAGTTTCACACACAAATCAAGATTTAACTTACCTTGTTTAACATATTTGTAATTAGACACACAAATGTTCCAATTTCAAGGTGTATAATATATTTTTCAGGGGTAAGGTATTGTTTTTACATTACTTTCACTTTCTTGCAGTCTCGGTCTTCCCAAAACTGTACAGAAGTGAAGCATAAACCACAACGTGACATCATTGTGTGCACAAAACACACTGCACAGCCCAACCTGCCTCACTAACAGAGAAAATAGTTAAAACATTTAACATTTTTATAACTAATTAATAGGCCACAGTATCCCACAGCCTCACAGAGAATCTCAACAATTCCTGGTATAAAAAGCCCCTATTATTTTGTTAAATGTAACATTTTTTTATTTTGTGCAGGGGTAATTAGCTAATTACTCAAATGATATCCTTGTAGGTAGTTTGAATTAATTGGCCAATGAGTCAGTCAGCAGAAAACAAAAGTGTTTTACACTGTATTAATGCTTGAATAATATAAGAAATTTAAGCCCATAAATCATAAGAAGGTCATGGGAGTAAACCTAGACTAACTTTTTTTAAACGTACAACTAGTTTTATTATTTTCTCATATATAACTAAAATGNATATATATATATCCAAGAAAACTCCTTTTAAACCCTGAGAAGTTGTTACCTGTAAACTCACTCAGTGTTTGGACTGAGGGATGAAAACATGGTCAAAAACAGTGAAAATGTGGCTTTCAATAGTTTCACTTCAGACAAAGTTCAAAGGAAATACTTTGCTTGCAGCTCTTTTTTATTTAATTTATCCCGAGTTCTCATGAGTAAGTTTGCAGTGCAAACATTCCTTTCTGGTTTTGCTTATACATTTTTTACCCTGTCGAGGGTGTGTATTTTTCTCTTAAAAAATAAAAAAAGAGGCTGCCCTACAATTTGGTGAAATTGCAAATCATTGAGCTTTCTTAACACAACCACACACAAGTGTAACAGATTGCACATTGACGCCCTCAAACAAATCAGCTTCCAGGAGCTGTTGTCCCTGACAAATCAATTCACTCGACCTGTCCACACACCCTATATACACTGTGTCTCCTATAGAGAGGACTGATAAGATTTGAATCCCATCACTGCTTGCTTCTTGCCTCGGGCAGCACTGCCATGGTAAATTTTGCGGTGTTTTATCTTGTCAGCAAACTAACTGTACTAACCAGTGCCAGAGGCGTTGTCAGGATCTTGAGACGTTTTGGGCTCAGCCCAGCTCAGAAGTTTCTAGACTTTCATGAGACAGTTGCATAATTTTTATGGTCTTCAAGGGGTAAGTTAATTAGGAAGAGTTGTGGTAGCTATCACCAAAGATGTTTGCTTTAATGCATGTAAAAATAAGTACAACTTGAGCTTTTAGTTTTTAAATTTTTTGTTAAGTTATCATTTGATAGTAATTTGATAGTTTATATTTTATGAAACCACCTGAAGGATATAAAAATGTCCAGTGCCTAATGTATGCAGATGATGTTATCCTAAAAGGACTCCACAACTGGTAACTAGAAAGGTTAAAAGAGTGAAGATTAAGAATTGGGTCTGGCACATGGCAGTATACGCAAAGGCTAACGGCAAAAGTAAAATAAGGGGGCAAAAAAATTGTAACTTTTATCAGAATATAGTTGATTTAGTCTGTAAACTACAGTAGATACCGCATAGCAACAACTCAATGACTCCCGCACGCACAAATGCACCAGAACTCAGTAGACTTTATTCATAATAAATCTCATGCTACTAGGTGCATCCCAAAATTGTAGTGGTTTGGGTGTTTTTTTTTTTTTTTTT
>NW_013952812.1:164892-182549 GCF_001266775.1 Austrofundulus limnaeus
GCCTACAGTATTTTTACAGTCTTTATTTTACAGTTAAAATAAATGTTTATCAAATAAAGTTTAATGTTGCAACTAATCATGGATCCCTTTAATGCTCATTTCAGATTTTTTGAAAAAAATCTGATCTTTTGGCGTAAATGTTTACATTACATTTTAAATGTGACCTGTATCAGACTCCAGTGTGAACGCTCCACAGCACTGATGTGACACGCATGCGCAGTAAAAGATGTGATGTCGCATTCAGCAGGCTTGTTTGTTTACAGAGCTAGCATGGATGCTACTTTTTGCACGTCGAATCTGAAGCTGTTGTTTAATCAGAGCCGATTAAATAATTGTTTGACACGCTTGTTTAGTTCAGTGTTTATATCTGAACCTGCTTCTGACCGGGATGCTCCAGTGAAGCTTTTTATTTTTTGAATGAAACAACGAGCTGGAAAAAAGTATCGACTGAGTAACTTTAGGGTTGTTACTTTCAGTGACCCAGGCTGGACGTTACTATCTACATGGAAAATTAAAAGTAAAAAGACGAAGCAACTGGACTTGTGTTTTGGAGCTGTAAACACATGGAGCTACAGATTTAAACAGCGAGACTTGAGATTAGTGTGTTATCGATCCTTCGCCCCCAACTCATTGATGAAAAAGTCAAATGGAATGCAGCATGAGCGTTCACACTGCAGTCGCTTTGAAAACATCAGGTATGTAACCAATTTAAAACCACATACTGAAGCGGCCTGGGTCGAATTCGAAAAAATAGTTTTTGTTGCGTTCAGACTGTCATAAAAAATCGGATATGGGTCGCATTTGCCTGCAGTGTGAACATAGCCAGAGAAAGAATTAGCGTTCTGGTTGGCCGCAGCGATGAAAAGAAAACTTGGACGTTAGTTGTATGTTCATGTTATGATAAATCCATTTTGCTAATTTAACAACCGGCTTCTGCACTAGCCATGGAGCAGATTGTTTTTTTGCAGTGAGACGTGGCACCGGAAGTTTCTGCTGCTCGTCCTTGAGTGTGTGTCCTCAAATAATGTTTCCCCAGTAGAGGGCGCAACGCGAAGGCTGAAAAATCCTGAAGTCAGTCTGAACTTAGTGGCAATACACATGAGGATTCGATTTTTTAAATATTTTTAGTCTCAAAAAATGAGGGCCTTAATATACGCGAGATCATGTCATACATGAATAAATACGGTAAGTAAGGTCGTATTCAGACCTGATAATTTGCTCCGCTTTAAACGAACCAGAGTTTGTTTCCAGCGTTGGTCCGGACCTTTTGTGCAGGTGTGAATACACTCATGCGAACTCTAGTGCGGATCAAACAACTGGACCGAGACCTGCTTTTTGAGGTGGTCTCGGTCCGCTTCCAAACGAACTCTGGTGCGGATCAAACAACCGGACCGAGACCTGCTTTTTGAGGTGGTCTCGGTCCGCTTCCAAACGAACTCTGGTGCGGTTCGCTTCGGTTCGCTTCTGGTGTGAATACAGACCGGACTCTAACCGAACCAAGTGCATGCACCTTTTTGGACTTCACAGGCCACCTTTGCTGAGCTAAATAAACTGAAAACATACGTGTTTCGTCGTCTCCTGTTAGCAGCTCTACTGCCAGCATGTTGTGGGTCAGAACACGCAGCGCACCTCCTCTCCTTTGGGTTGCGGGACACATTTACTGACGTCGCTCCAAAATTAGAATATCATCACGGAACCACCATTAAATTAGCTGCTTCTGACATTTTAAATTTTATTGCACTTGTGCTATCAGCAAAAACGTGCGCATCAGAACCGCAGCATGCAGGACTTCCTTGTTTTCTTCTGGATCTGTGGCTCAGTCCCGCCCCCGTTCTTTTTTTGTCCAATGGGAGCAATGATTGTCACACTCGTGGCTTTGTTTACAAGTTATGGTTCATTTGCAACAAAGCACAATGTGAATGTAAACCGCACCAAACAAAAAAAAGTCCATTTTTGGTCCGGACCAAACAATTGGACCAAAGGACTTTCCTGGTCTGAATACACACTAAATGTGTCTCTGCCTTGTAGGTTTTGGTTATGAGTCCTGTTGCACACGTCTCAGTAGAGGAATGTAATGACGTCTGATTAAAGGCTGAACTGAATTTGAGCTGAATTATGTAAATGAACATACTACTCAATAGGTAGTTTGCAAAGGTGCAAAGGGAATTAAGCTGATTGATGGTTCATACGTGACTCAACCAGCTAGGGAGCAACATATGTGGATGTTTGTGCCCTCTGAATGTATTCTCTTCCTGCTGTATTAAACAAGAACAACCACAATCATGCTTTTTGCTTGTTTGTTTGATTCAAACAAATGTCTCATGTCTTAAGTGTGTACTTGTCATGTCAACAGTGCTGATGGCTCGGAGATTAAAAGGCCCTCCAGACAGCTATTCTTTCCCACTTTGACTATTTCTGGAGACAAACTAATCCCTATAAATCTTATCAAAGACTTGGAAGAAACCCAACCATATGTGGAGGAGATTAGTGTAGAGTTTTGGCCTTTTCTCAAATTCTTCTCTTTAGATAACAGGAGTCTTGGACATCGATGTGTCTGCACACACACACAATCAAATTCCACATTTTCTATTGTTTCCTTTTAAAGTGAAGGAGGATAAGACAATCCCTATCAATGATGCATTGAACTGGGCCTCCTGAGATGGATTCCCAACCACAGAAACTCGCTCACTCATTTAAAGAGTCACAAAAGGTTTGTCAGTTCTTCAACCAGTCAGTACCTTGCACCACAATGCGGTCCTGTGCACATTAATAATAGGAATATTTTGCATATGAAATGTCTACTCTGCTGGGTTATTTACATGCAAAAAAGAGGTTTTGGCCAAAAAAAATAAAAAGATTCACCCAATTGTTAGCATGTCCTCGGGTGAAAATTTGGGTTTTGCTTTAAAAAGAAAGGCTTATTAAGAAAATTTTATTCCACCTGTTACATTGCAGCTTTACGGCCTACTAATTTAGAGTAATTGTGTTTTAGAGATATAAACATAATATACGGAGATAATTATATTGCAGCACACTTTGTGCCTAACCATTCCAGTATTAATAATAAATTTTAAAAAAGTGTTTTATTTTCCAATTATTTTCTGCATTTTGTCCTGATGCATCTCAGTAATCCAGGCAAAAAAATAATAATTATTAGGTTTAGTAAGTTTAGTAGGTCCAGAAGACCTACTAAATCATTTTTTACCATGAGATTTTGTTCATGCTCTAAAATTATGTAATATTAAAGATTTGTAAACAAAACAACAAAACTGATATAGTTTTAGCAAAATCATTTGCAATAAATTCACATGTTCATCTTCTTTTGAATTATGACTTGATGTCACCACATATTGACCTGGAATGAGTATTTCAGCTTTTTAGAAATGTAGAAATTCTCTTTTTTTAATTATTATTGTAGAAAATGTACATTTAAAAAAATATTTAACATAATGCAGTTGGAAAATTGGAGGATGGTATTATTAGTATGTTTTCTTTGCTTAACTTACATTTACTTACCTTCAAAGTAAAAGAACAAAACATGATTGCATGTAATGTGAAAAACTGAGAAAGAAAGAAAGAAAGAAAGAAAGAAAGAAAGAAAGAAAGAAAGAAAGAAAGAAAGAAAGAAAGAAAGAAAGAAAGAAAGAAAGAAAGAARGATGTATATGGGACACTGAGCTACAGAAGGTTTAAAATGAGATACAAAGAAAGGGAAGGATCTGTGAAGTAGATTAGAGGTTTTCCTATTTGATTTCTATGGCAGATATAATGACGGTTAGTTTTCTATTCATCTTCTTAGCTCGGTGGGAGCACAGTAGGCAAATCGGGTTTTAGGATCTGGCCAGTGGGCAATGAGGAGGGCTATTAAAGGATCATTACCATCTTCTGCCATTACGGTGCTGTTGCTGCAGAGGAATTACCTTGGTAATGAGACCAACCTGAAACTGACAGCTAGCGGCAAGCCTGACATACATTACATGGGAACACTATGACACACACCCACACACTTACACATATTCAT
This sequence comes from Austrofundulus limnaeus, assembly GCF_001266775.1. Lineage (NCBI taxonomy): Eukaryota > Metazoa > Chordata > Actinopteri > Cyprinodontiformes > Rivulidae > Austrofundulus > Austrofundulus limnaeus. The sequence continues at coordinate 168,913 of NW_013952812.1, forward strand.
AGATTGATAACGCTTGCTGTTAGTTTCTCACACATCAGAGGGAGTTCATGTGCACGCACTGAGACACCCACTTCTATGACAATCCGCTTAAGCCGATGTGTAGGAGGACTCCAATTAATCCTTTTGACAGTTACTTGTTTGTGTGCTTGACATTACCAGGATGTCACATGTTTTCTTTCATTTCATTTACCCTCTCTGACTACTCCATCCGTTTCACACACAGTTCTTTTTCTGACAGTGTGCCTTATGTGTGCACTCTGGAGCCGACGACCTGTGTGCACCCATTATCCCATAATGTTATCTAAGAAACACACACATTGTGACAGTGACTAAATCTTTTTCCTGTTTTGTGATCTACTGTGTATTGAAGGAAAAAGTGAAACGATCACAGCAGTCCAGTTTACATAACCGTAAATGTTTTTGTAACTAACCACCCAATGCAAACACGATGCGCTGTGATGGTTTACAACAGTTTGATTTGATTTAGGCAGCAAAATTTCACACTTGCTACTAGTGACAATTTAGAGTTGACAATAGCCTAACATGCATGTTTTTGAACAATGGGAGGAAAGTGGGGTACTCAGAGAAAAGCCACACAAAAAGACCCCTGCTGAGAACAAATCTGGAACCTTTTTGCTGTGGAACAAAAGCTATGTCTACTGCATTGTCATGCTTTATTGGAAAAAACACATTTAGTTAGCACAAAAAGTAATGAAATTTGTGTTTGCTAGATTATTTCTGTGTTGTAACAATGCTTCTTGGCAATAAATATTACACCGTTGGAAAGCCTGTTAATTTCCATTTTTAAATGGGGCCATATTTATAAGGAACATGCATTTGTGGGATGAGCAGCAGAGCTGAGTATATGGATTGTTCACATGAAAAATTTGGTAACCCTTCTCTGCCAAACAGCTTATTCTGCTGTTGCTATTGACACTTTTTTGAGCTGGTTCACCAGGTGCTGCCAAACAGGTGCCTGGATTCATAGCCAAGAAGTGTTGTTACAACAAAGAAATCATACCAAACACAAAATTCCCCACTTTTTGTGCTAAAATCCAAAATGTTAATTTAACTCAGAGTGTTAAATTTAACACTTTCTCTCAGTTTAAATAATTCTCACAGATTCTGAGTTGAAAAGTGTTAACAGTTAATATTTGTGTTAATATTTAACACTTTTCAAGTGTTACTATTCACTCTTTAATGGTTTCAAATTGAACACCCACTGGTGTTCTTTTATGACACTGCATAAGTGCATTTTTAACTCAAAATTGTTTTATTCTCTTTCACGGTTAGTGTTAAATTTTTAACATGAATTGTATCAATATATGACACATTAAGTGTATTTTCAACCTTATATTTGTTATTTCCTTACACTATTGTGTTGAAATGTATTGTTTTATTTCTCAGTACATTTAAAGTGAATTCTGCATTTAGTAGCTTAACATAAGATCAGTGTAAGTTTTACACTGTAGGCTACAGAGCAGACTGAGCTCTGGCACATAGTTGAGGTCAACTCTAAGTGTATGAACACAGCTGCACAACAGTCACCCTTCACACACCAGGAAGTACCTCTCACTCATGGTGTTGATTTCTGACCAATAACACAGACAAACTTTAACAACTAACTAACCTGAACCAAACAACTAACCAGAACAACTCATTTTTACACTCATGGACATCTTTAATAGTCATGCACATGCAAAACACAATTTTGTCATGATTCACATTCTGCTCCACCTGCCACAGCCTCCCTGTCACGTCATTCACTAATTAGGATCAAAATCAAGCATCATGTCACTCACCTGTTCTCCCCAGTATTTAAGTTCTCCACCACCACTGCTCCAGCGCCTGACTATTGAACGGTTCGCCAAGTAAATGTCTAGCATTCTCATCTCAAGTCTGGTCTGCCTGGTCACCACTCTTCTTCTGGTTTTTGGTCCTACGTCTCCTGTCTTGCCCCTGAACGGTACTTTGTTGGATTCTGATCACCCTCGACTCCTCCAACGGATTTTCGCCCTTTGCTCTTGCCCTTGTCGGACTCATCTAGTCATCTGCCTCCCGGTTCCAGACCTCAGCCTCCGTTCCCCGACCAAGAGATAAGTTTGCTCCTTCCAAACAAAGTCTGCCTTTCAGATCCATGTGTATGACCCTTGCCTGTGCTAAGGATTTCCCCGAGGTAAATAAACACCTCCCTTGCCCGCAACACGGAAGTCGTTGCAAAGTCCTCAGACGTCTTCCCCGCCTGTCTACGTCACTCAAGGGATATCCCTGCTCTTTGAAAAGTTTAGTGACTTTGTTTCACAATTAATCAAGTTCTCTGTCCATCCAAGTCACTAACCTGGTTCTCTGTTGTTTAGAGCTCCTGATCCCTGTGATGCTAGGATCCAGAACCAGCTGCCTGTTTTTAAATAAAAACCTTAAAACTGCTCTGGTGTGTGGCAATTTAGTGAAACTCATTTACCCAGTCTTAACAGATTTCTACAAGATTACCCAGCATCCCTTGCTTTGTTCATGAGGTGGAAGAGGGAGGGGCTTTCAGAATCAGCACTACATAGTGTTAAATAACAACACTGTTAAGTGTTATATAACATATAACACTTTTAAGTGTTACTTGACAGTGGGCAAAGCTTATTTAACTATCTTCAGAGTTAAGACAACACTGGTGAAATTAATTCTGAATTAACTCTAACACTGGCTGTCAGTTAACTCAAAGTGTTAAAAAACACTTCAGGAGTTAAAATCAACTCTGAAAAGTTTAACACTGAAATTTTAACACTCTGGTTTTTGCTCTGTACATTTGTATCCAAATAAGGACAATATGGTGGTGCAGTTGGTGCTATGGCCTCTTAGTGAGAAGGTCACATGACCTCATCAAAGCCTAGGACCTTTTTGGGTGGAGTTTTGCATGTTTTCCCCATCATGGGCTTTTTCCAGATACTCTCCTACAGACCAAAAAAGTGCTTGTCGGGATAATGGGTGACTAAATTGTATGTACTGGTTGTTTGTCTTTGTGTGTCTCTTTGTGGTCTTGTGATTTTTTTACAACCTGTTCAGCGCCCCACCTCTCGCACAATGACTGCTGGACTCAGGCATCTGTAACCAGAAAGGAAAAGTGGATAAAGACAATGGATGGACGTTCACAGAAACAGCACCTAACATTATACAGTCCAGTGCTGATTATTTAAAAAAATCATTGAATAAATACCCAAAGCAAAAAGATGTTGAAACAATTAAAGTTATTAAATTTAGTTTTGGTTCAATTTTAGCAAAACGCTACAAGCCAGTCCTCACTGAGAACCATGGATTTCCAAAGTAGCTTGATGTCGCCATGAAGACTTGTCACAACGTGAATCCACTATCTATAGATTGTAGTGTTTTTATTTATGGAAAAAAGGGGTATTTGTCAATATTTTAATGCTGGACTTTGAGTGGAGAGGCAAACACAGTTTATCCCACCACTTTCCTCTAAACATGCTTTATAATTATGAATAAGAGCAAGTGACAAATGTGGGAAAGGAATCTGGGTTACGTCAATAGGACACAACACTTTAAAGGCACTAGCAATGCTTGCAATTCTGCATTTCTAAATGATTTTGTGTTTGCAACCATAAAATAGCTGCTAAAATCCAAGCTTACAATGTATAAGAAGGTACACACACACACACACACACACACACACACACACACACACACACACACACACTCATCCTCTGTTATTTACAGTACCCTTCCAAGGGCAGAGCCCATTCCAGCTTTACAGTGGACCTAAAGACACACTGTGGGCAGCATTGGCTTCAGCCAAAAAGACTTTATGGCATCATAAAATGAGTTATACCCCATCTCACCAGCATAATACGTCCTGGAGAGTTACCAAGAGGACAACTTGAAGTCAGACCAGCTTTCTGAGGAGAAGCAAGGCATCCCCAGAGAATATCATGTGAAGATGGTAATGTAATGATTTATCGTTCAACAATAATTATGTTGGTCATAACATATCCGCGTTGGCTTACTGTAGCTATTCCTTCTAGCAGAAATGGTATTTCTTTAAAAAAATGTTGCAAGGTCCTGAAGGGTTTGGCAAAGGTGCAGGGCAGGTTCTTGGGGACGCAGAAAGAAGAAAGGAAAATCCATTTAGTGAGTACCGGTACCAAGAGTGTGCAGCATTTTTTAAAGTTTGTCGCGAATGCTTATTGCAATTTGTTGCCAACAGTTGCAGCCTCTTGAGATATTTGTCTTTAGGCTTTTAAGTATGATTTTGAAGGAGGACATCAACACTTTAAGCCAGTTTCCTAACCCTCAGCTGCCTGCTTACAAAGTTAACTGAAGCTTATGAAATTTAGGTAGTTAAAAAAAGTTACAAACAGGCGGGAACCAGACAACACACAAGCACAGATACTGAAGCTGTAAAATCACCTCTATCCAAGCCAGAACTATTTATTTTTTGTGTGTCTTCCTGTTGCTTCATAAAATAATTGTGGTCACGCCCTCTGCCACTTATGTAGTTTATGGAAGTTTACAAAATTTACATAGAATAAAAAATAAATAAAACGTTTGGTGAACCCTACGATTGGTACAATGCTCTGAGGGGCATCCCAAGGCTTCACCAACTGAAAGATGGCATTGTAAAACCAAACAACGTGTTGTTATGACACCCTAACGCCCCTCTGGATAAATGCCTGCTAGCCGTGTGAAAGTGTAGATGCATGACTGTCAGTTTTGTGTTTCTTCGTGTTCTCCTTGCAATTGACTAACATTTTGTCCATGGTGTACTCCACTTCTGCCTCATTAACTGCTGAGACAGGCACATGCTCTCTTTGACTCTGCAGGATTAAAGGTAGTTTATGACTATTGGAGACAAGTTAGTGGCTCAAAAATGTGAGAAAAGCTTTCAAAACTGTAATCCAAGTGCAATACCTCTTTTTGCCCATGGTGTGGATTTTAGACCTGGATATTTAGGATGGTAGTCTTGGATGTTTTCTTTTGTAGGATCCAGGTGTTTCTTTCACTGTAGAATTTACAAAATACAATTGAGAAGGGTTTGAAATGCCCATGTTGACTCTATTCTATAAATTATTATGAGAAAGAATTGCCATGTACATTGATTGAATATGTTCACTATAGTATATGTAGGGGTTAGACAATGGAACTGAAACGCCTGGTTTTAGACCATAACATCCCTTTCAGACAGCTTCCTCTTGCACAATTAATCCTGTTGGATGTGGTTGGTCCTTCTTGGTGGTATGCTGACTTTACCCTGGATACTGTGGCTCTTGATACATCACAAAGACTTGCTGTCTTGGTCAAAGATGTGCCATCTAGATGTGCACCAACAATTTGTCCTCTTTTGAACTCTAGTATGTCACCCATAATGTTGTGTGCATTGCAATATTTTGAGTCAAACTGTGCTCTTACCCTGTTAATTGAACCTTCACACTCTGCTCTTACTGGTGCAATGTGACTTCCATCAACTTCTACAGCCTAACTCTGAATCCTTACCCTAAACCAAACCTAAATGTAATTAATTCCTTAGCCCTAAATTGTCTTGTGTAGACCATGCAAATTGTCCACAACAAAATGCCCTAGTTTAGTGTAAAACGTGTCCATGTGAACAAGCAACGAGCAAGACATGTACACACACACATACTCCTTATGTGTGCTGATGATGGATGTCCTTGCTGTCCTACATGTCTTTTTCGAATATCCTCTGTTTTTATGCCTTATTTCCTATTACACATACTGTATTTACATTTTGCCAATTAGCAACAACTTCATTGTGTGAAGTTGCATAACCTAAAATATTAGAATAATAAAAAAGAATATCTACAGAATAAGAATCATATGATTATAAATGTAGACTCTAACTCAGTGGGCCAGCAGAAACAGAGCAACAACTAACGGGTATTTCCATGACTATTTAACCTAATTGCTCTTTTGGGGAAAAAAATAGCTTATTAATAACAGCACAGCAGTTGAGGAATTCTTTATTTTTTTTTCTGTCTCAGCCAGCCCAAACTTATTCTTAAATCTCATTAAAACTGTTAGCAATTATCATTTTACACTTTCATGTCAAATTATATTTATCAAAATTTTAGGTAATTATCATTATTATCCCACCACAAGCTCTGACATTAAGTTTCCAAAAATTGTTTGAACCTGTGGTGCAGCTTTCTGTTATTAAATGCACAATGGGATCCTGTCTATTCAAGATGCAAAACAAAATGTGGAGAAAAAAACTCACCCAGTGATGATTGTACTGTCTGACCTGGATTTTGCATATCTTACATAATACTCATTTTCTCTCTTTCTCAGCATCTGTCTGCTTGCCTAGCTCTGCCTTACTGAGATACACATAGACTAAGGCAGAGATTTACATACAGAAAGAGAGGGAGTGGAAGAGGATGGGGGGTGGTGGTGGTGGTGGTGGGGGGGGGGTGTAACGGGTAGAATGTGAGAGCAGGATGGAGAGGGGTTCAGTGTTTCTCGGAGACAGACAAAGACAGAGATCAGCAGTGTCAGTGTGAAACCAGACATTCAGTCTGAGAGGCGATAATCCCAAAGGAGCGCAGAGGTGTGTTTTAATGTCTGAATGGCTAAAAAACAGCATGCGTGCAATCTACTCTGCAGTTAAACAATTGTGTGAGAATATATTTGCACGCTTGGGTGTTGGTCAACTTCAAAATGCCCGTGAGACTGGCAGGTCAAAGCTCGAGGTCTGTGTGTTCACATGCATGCTCTCGTTGTTATTCGCAAACCTGGCAGAGGCAATGCTCTGTGAGCGACGTTTGAAAAACCTGTACAATCTGGTGACGGGGTTACGCAGGTAGAGGATGTTCTGTGCAGCCGCAGAGTCATAACACATTGTGATTTCTTTCAGATGCAGACGCACACTGAGCGAGAGAGCAAAGGGAAAAAAAAGCTCTTCGAAAGATAGCCTAATCCAGCCACACTTTCCTCCAACTTTTTCCAGGAATAATATTTAAAGTTTCTAAGCCTCGTACTCTGCAATGCACTGCTGGTATGGGATCTAGGCAGGGGGAACGGATTTCTGCAGTGCTTATGAAACCAAGTGAACATGACCAGCTTATTCATCTCTAAATGCCCTCGAGAGCGTCGCTGGCAGATGCTAGCTATACTGAAAACACAAGTCACCTGCCTTGTTTGGAGATGTCCTTGTAAATCCTTGTGTCCCAGCTCTTGCTTTTTATCTCTTCCGTGCCCTCACAAGAGTGGAGCAGGTGCTGTGTACCGCTCAAACAAGCAAAAGGGCTGTGGTGCACTGAGGTGTGCATTGTTTGCTCTGCCTGTCTCTCTCCCATTCGCTCTGCATGCCTTCCAGCCATGCAAATAGTTAGTGCCTTGCGATGTCAAGGAAGGCAAAAGGCTGTTTGTGACATAAGCTCTGAACCACACCATCATCCTCTCCTCTGGCCTCTTTAGGCCTCAGTGGTACTTTTACTCATCCTCCTCTGCCTGACTGGGTGGCTGCAATGTTAGTTAATGGCAGATGTTTGCTTTGCATCTCTGCAAAATGGTAACAACTAATTGAGTTGGGGCATAATTGTTTTCAAAACACAACAGGTAAATGAAGTGGCTCCCCCCCCCCCCCCTTCATTTGTGTCCTCTAAATGTTCTTGTAATCTTTGTTTTCATGGAAATTAAGTGCCATTATCTTAAATCCTCTAATTCCAAGGGCCCTTCACAGTAATCTGATAAAAACGGAATCAAACATTCACAAGCACACCTACTTACAAACATTTGATCTAACCCACTTTTGTTTTTCACATTAGATCTGCTTGAATGGAAAATGCTGTACAAGATAAGGAAGCCTTTTTTGGCTATAGTTGCTTCTCACTAAATAACTATCTTTTTTGGGCAAGTGGGAACACTGCCATCTAGTGAGATGTATGTATAGAAGTGGCGTTTGAAAGGAATCAGAGCCTTTAATAATTGATTGCCTAAACTGTGCGAGTGAACAATTAAATAGGTACACACCTGCAATGTTCTTCCTATTTTAAATCATCAAAGACCAGACAAAGGGATGAATAAAAACTCATCACCCTCATTTGAACTCAGCCATAATCACTTTGGAAGTGCATCCTGCCCCAGAGCAAACCATCCCTGTGAGACTGAATACAGACATTATGTTGACAATGTCTTTTCTTTCCCCTCTATAACCCTGTTATCCTGCTGACCCAGACTACCCACACTTTTACCTTGTTAGGACCACATTAGAAAGTTTTGGTCAGACTGCTAATCTAATATGCCTCTCCCCTGATCCCTAAGTAAGGGTCTACAGTACCAAACAGATTAGTGGTGAAGTTGTAGTCAACAGTAAAGAAACACAAACTGGAGCACCTCAGCCTACAGTTAAAAGGTTTTGACTGCTGCCATGAAAGGCAGATGATCTTGTAACAGTAGTGTCTGTGTCTGTCTGTTGGCAAACTATCTCATGAGCCACTGAACCGATTGAAATGAAACTCATGTATGAATGGAAGTGCATGTACAGTTGATTAACATTTTGAGTCAACCCGATTAAGAATGGCTCCCTGATACAGTATTTGATCTTAGCAAATAGAAAAGCAGCTAAATGTTTATGTGTATCTTAGTATGGTAGATGGTGAGTCATACCAAACATATATTTCAAGTGCCAACAAATAACAGGACATCTATGTTTAAAAATTGAAAACAGGCAATATAAATTCCTTCAACTAATGCTGCATATACATTTACAGAAATTGACATGGACAACATGGACAAAACAACTCTCTAAATTGAACATAATTGTGCTTGTGCTAAAAAATCTAAATTTTAACACCCATATTTAGAAGGGCTTTTAAAAAACTGAGAAGTTAATAAAACAAAGATCTTGCACTCTGCTTGTTGTACGTCTTCTCAATGACTCAAATTGACTAATATTTGATAAGATTTTCTACAGCAGGATCACAAGTTTTAACAGATATGTAAACAACTGTGTCATCAGCATACACGTGAGAGCCAGTATAAGGACACACATCTGTAAAGTCTGTAATAAAAAGGAAGGGGCCTAAAATAGTTACCTGTGGGATTCCTTTTTTAGTTGTGTGATATGATAACTTATAGTCAAACTTCAACCCATTGTTTATGCTCCTAAATTATAACTCAAACCACATTAATGATCTCTTGGAAAAAAATGAATTTGAGAGTTTGAAATGAAGCTATTGTCATTGCCTAGAATGACAGTAAAGGAAGAGACAGTAAAGAGAGAATAAAAAAATTCAATATCACCGACTACATTTTCTATGTCAAGTGGATGTTTTTTCTTTGAAGAAGTAGCAGATAAAACCAAATGACAAAAGATGCAGGTAGTAACTGCTTTTAAAAAATCTAATTTATGTTGTCCAACAAACTTTTTGTTAAGCGTAATACTTAATTAGTAATTCAGTATAGCATTTTCTAATCATTTTATGAAGATTTTTTTTTTAATTAGGAATTGTCTAATTTAGATAGAAACATCATTGTGATGAGTAAGTGGTTGGACTAAGATGACGGATGATTTTTTTATAAATACATCTAAGTATTAAACTCTTCAAAACAGGTGGTGTTTAAAGTGTCAATAGCCCCAACACTGCTAATTTGTCAAATTCACTGGATTCAAGCATGTCGTTATAACCATCAAAGGATTTTTAAAGCAGACAGAGGCTAACATAATTAAACTAGTTGGGAAATTATTTATTGAAAGATTTTAATGTAGTGATTTGGTGCTGAATAGCTGGAGGAGGAATAAGTGAATAAAGTGATCAGAGTGTCACTATAGGGTCAAGGATGATATTTGTGCTGTGCCAGACTGGGCATGGATAATGGCTAATTAAAGTTCAAGGACCATTTAACATGTTCTCCCATTTGACTTAATTTATGGCTTCCATTTATATTTTGTCTTTTGGGGATACTTAAAAAAATCTTCAATAATTAAAATGTCAAATTGGAAACTCATTGCAATGTTTAAGAACTAACACTTTCCAAAAACGATTGATTGCTGGATACCAACTAAAGAGGAGTACAATATCTTTATTAACTCAACATAACGAAGGGAAGATGTTGGCATGTTGTTAATATCCTTTCTGCCATCCATCCATCATCCATTGGCTTCCCTTTACCCTTCCCTTTTATCAAAGTTGTGTCTCAGAGGCAAACTAGACATTATTTTCCTTAGATTGTGAAGTACACAGAAATTTCCCTATGATGCATGTATTCAGAAGTATAAGGAAACCTTAAGAATTTATTCAAAAACTTTGCTTCTTATTTATTTAAGTCTCAGAGCCGGCAGGCTGTAAGAAAATAAGTTTGCCACCTCCCCATCCTCCTCTCCCTGCTTCTATGCCCCTACATTCTTTCACAGTTTCCACCAAGAATTGTATGAGTACTTTAGATTTTTTTGTAAAAATCACCAATTTCTGAAGGTCAAAATGCAGGTAAATGTTCGAAAGGGACAACATGAATGAATGCGCCTAAAAAAAACTTTAGAGGGAAGCCCAGTAGACATCCTTATGTAATGGCCAAACCATCTCAACTCTCTCCTTTCAATGTGAAGAAGTAGTGCCTCTACTTTGAGCTGAGCCTGACCACTTTATGAAGAAAACCTGTTTCAGTTGCTTGAATCAAATATCGATTTCTTGTGATCAGAGGAAAGAAATTAATTCTAGACAAACCAGTAAACTGAGTGCGCTGCCGGTTGCTCAGCTCCTCCTTTACCATGACAGACCAAAGTAACACTATCATTACTGCCTCAAACAATTGATCCATCTCCAGTTCTTTCTTACCATCCCTCATAGATAAGACCACCAGAGCTTCTTCTTATCTTAGTCATTGCTGAATCATTATTGTGTAAAATACCTCTTGAATAGAAAATAAATATTCTACAGCAAAGCACAAAGGTAACAGCTCTTATATCCAAAGTTGGATTCTATACCTTTTAAGTATGTTACACTGTACAAGAAAAACCGTTCGCAGGGTCAGTTTCCATGAACGCTCAGAGAGAAGGGGGAGGCCCTTGGTTTCACACAAAGCACACTTTGAGACAACCACTGCAAATGATTTCTGACAGGAAGTGATGAAAAACCAGTGTGTTGTTCTCCACTTGTGGGGCAACATGTGAATGCTGTTGTGTGTTTAGGTTTTTGACCTGAAAGGACCAAAATGGCCTCTGCTCACCAGTCTGAAGTCTACAGTCAAGCTGGCAACAGCGATATAACTAATGTTCACTATCACAGATTGGCTGATGGTTGGAAGGACGGCTTCTAAAGTGAAATCCGTTTGACAAGTTCCCAAAGGAGATCAATTATAAGGTCAGTGTTTGGGTCAAAGCTCTAACACAAATGTGGCTGGGTGGAACATGATAGCCAGGGCATCATTTGTGTTTATTTTATTTTTTCTTGGTTTATTCCCTTCAAAAGCCGCCACTGATTGCAATTGCATGACAAATAACACGAAGAGCATGTCATACTGGTCTGTGACCGTCTATAGAGCTGAGCAACTTAACCGGCTGCTGAAAAACACAATTACTCTTTTAGTTCAGGCTGATGTGGCAGGAAATGAAGGGAGGGGCCATCATCTTTGCCCCTAAAAACCATCGTCCTGCCCCGCTGGATGAGGCTGATCTTAAAGCGTGGTGATATTACAGACGGGGGATGTGATTAGAAGGTCTCAATCGACTGTAATTCACTCATCATCCATGTTGGTTCTACGCAGCTGCTGTGCTCCGGTGAACCCAGACACCGGATGACGACATCAGCTCCTCCACTGACAGCGTCTGACCCTGCTCACGGACAGTGATGTTTCTCAATTATTGAGACAATGGAGTGGGGAGTGAAACAAGCTAATGGGGAAAATACTAGCCAGCCAGGTTAATTTGGGGTTCATTGAATTACCGTGTAAATTAGCGTGATGCCATTAATTACAACAGGTTGTTAATGAAGAAACGGAAAACTTTGAGGAGAGAGGGAGCCTTCTGCAGCACCAGCAGAATTCACCTCCTTCTGGATGATTAAAAAAGAAGCCCTGGCTACAAATTACAAAGCCTTTTGTATTCTGAACACACGGGCTATTCTGTGGGCTGTAAAAATGGGAATGACCTGCACATGGCCTGAAGGAGAAGAGAGGGAAAGGACGGAAATCTGCTTCAGAAACCTAGAAACATGCACAGACAAGCAGACAGTAAGTTTGCACACAAAGGGAAAAGGTGTTGGAGGACGATTGTAGGGCAGATTTTATTTGGGGGAATCTGAAACAGAAGGTAAGGCCGGTAAAGGCAGAGAGGCGCCATAAGCTAAAGAGCGTAGAGAGAGGTGGTGGGCGGGTGCGGGGAGGGGAGGGGGCTCGGTGCCTGGGTGGTTGCAGGGGTGAGACAAATTTCACTGCACCCCATTTCTCCCTGACATCCTTCAGCCCATCTCCTGAGCCCATCCATCTCGGATGATGAATAGCATCCTGATTTGCATACCAAAAATGCTTCCTGATACGTGCGCCCTCCGAGTCATTTTGAGAGATTAGAAAATATCGACAATTATTGACGAAGCCCAAAAGCGTCCGCAACATCCCAGCTGGAATATTGCCTATACCATTTTATTCTCCCTATTTTCGTCTTTTTTATGAGGATACGTTATTGACTGAAAACCTGATTGCTGCTTGCCGAGGCTTACGAGCACGTGTTCTGTGCCGAGTTGTCGTAGAAGTGGCTGTTCGTGTGCTTTGCATAGGTTGTATTATTGCTTGTTTGTGCACATTTCCCAATGACACAGAATTTAATTAAGATAATCATCACTGTGGTACCCTGCATTGCTCGACAGTGGTGTCTATGCCGACTGAGGCCAGGTCTATACAAACCCCGTGATCCGTTATTCTGCTCATGGGCAAACCTCGTGATTGTGATAATAAATACATGGAAAATAAGAGGGGACAGGGACAGAATGGATCGCGCAAGAATTAAAGGGCTGTAGAACAATTGCTGAGATATTAAGGCGCATCGTCAGGCCAGTACTCACAGAGAGAAAGCAGGAAATGAATGCCATTAATTGAATAAGACTGATAAAATGAGGGAAGTCAGTTATTAAAAAAATTCTACTGTAACAAGGTGAAATAATGGCAGCAGGAACAACCCAAAAAAGTACTTTCTTTGTTGATAAATACCACGTAGAAACTAATTTTCAGTGGAGGCAAGAAATTGTTAAAAGGTCACTTCTGCTTATAATGTGATGCCTTTGAGTAAAATTAGCACAGGCTGGTTTCATTCATTATTGGTAATACGCTCCCTGGATTTAAAACAGCTCTAAATTCGTCTCTGTAAGACCCAATATCCTGTTAAGAGGTAGAGGATCTCCTTTCTACGACACCAGAACAATATCTGGTCCCCAGCTAATTAAGTTCCTTGTGTCTCAGCTATTTGTTGTTGCCTAATGAGAGCTATCAGCACCCCGGTGGCGTCTTATACTGTAATTAATGGGCAACGGGAAGATGAGGAGGTGGAGAATGAGGTGAAGGGAAAAAAATGTAAAGTGGAAACTCGTCCTGTCTGGTGACCTGCCGCTCCCCACCCAACCTTTTTTCTCTCTCTCTCTCTCTCTCTCTCTCTCTCTCTCTCTCTCTCTCTCTCTCTCTCTCTCTCT
>NW_013952812.1:184734-202965 GCF_001266775.1 Austrofundulus limnaeus
CTGGTGAAAATTTCATGTCATTAGCACCTCTAGTAATATATTTACTGAGAAAAATGGTGACGTGTTCAATACTTATTTTACCTGCTGTATGTTTGTATGGTTGGGGCTTTAGTGTTTTGTAAGGTTAAGGAAATCATATTGTATTTTTTAGGTAAAAAATACTATAACTACGTTATTCAACCAAGTTTAATATAATTTAAAAATGTCACAAACACATTTTCATTATTTAGCTCACTTTCTGCATATTAAATACTGTTAAACAGGTTCCATTAACATTTTATTGTAATTTAACTCACTGTTCTTACATTTTGCAAATTTGTAATAAATGTTAATTTTAAATGTCAAATGTTATATGTAAATATTAAATCCTAAATAAAATTGTGTTGCAGTTAAATCATAAAGCTTGCAATGAAGAATCAAACTGAATGTGAATTTTCTGTATAGTTGCACCCCTAATATAAGTTCACTTCCCACAAAGAAAATATATTTTTTTATATGCCTTGAGTGTTTTTAGAGAAACACATTTGGAAGTTTAGGCTTTTGGTCATTTTGGTTAGGTTATCAGAAAACATCCTTTTTCAGGATAAAACTGTTACTTTTGTGACATTAATCACTTGTTACAAGAAAAAATATCGATTACCTGCTGTGAGTTCTTCTCCTTCATTGTTTTGGTTGCCAGAAAGTCAAGTGTTTCCACCAGTAACTAGAGGTCAGGCCTGTAAACGACGGCCTTTTTAACCCCCTCAAAGATTTGTTCTTTCTGCTCCAATTTTGTTGATTTTCTGTCAGCTCTAAGCACACTTCTTACTGCTTTTCTTCTCTTTTTTACCCACTGCTCGTTGGTAAGAAGTGTCAAGTGTGTAACAGTAGTGCTCATGGAGTGATGATTATGCTGACCTTGACACCTAAACATCAATGATGAGGCCAGGTAACAGCTTGTATGAGAAATATGTTATTATACACAAATAAAAGTTGGCTTTAATTATTTGTTTTCCAGTAAATTTTCCACATTACAATTTGTTTCAATAGAAGTAAAGGTGCCAAATTGCACAATGAGGTTGATATAATAAAACAAATAGTTAATTCTTAACGAAACTTACAGTTACTGTCCTGTAAAATATGATTGAATATCTGCAACAAAATGAAACCATGGTCATGTTTTCTGGTCCTCTATTGTGGTCTGCTGCTTTTATTTTCACAACTATAACAACAAGCACTTGTTTCTGTTTTCTCAAAGTGTCTGCAGTTTTAATAATATGACTTTATATTTTCAGTTTGTATCATTACAGGCTCCGTTATTTTTCTTTCAGAAAATTGTGCTTTGGTTTTGCCAAAGTTCAGACATGCACCAGGTCTACATTAGGAATTTTCAATAACTGCACTGAAAGTAAACTTTGAAAAAAATCAGCTAAAACTAACTGGAGGGATGGTTTATTGTTCTTGGTTTGCGACTGCATCAAGCTTGGTGACACATTGATCATGGTGTGAGGGTGCGCGTGTCAACAGTGAAGCAATTGTGCTGTCCCCAGCCCTGCGCATTGGCCTCTTGTGGTGTTGCAGTGCTTGGTCATGCACATTTCAATCCTTGTAACTTGGCTCAGATGCCACACTCATTTCAAAATGGGCACTGTCGAAGGTGCTCTCATGGAGAAGGTTCGCCTGTACCAGCATTTACATGATCCCTGCATTAAGGATCATAAAGATGATCAGATGACACAGAACTGGAAAGAAATTGATGCAGCATTGTGCAAGCAGTATTTATGTTGTAAGGCATGGGAACACATATCGCATAGGTTCTTGAAGGCCAAGAAAAAAAGTTCACAGAAGTGGTGATCCTGAAAACAAACTGGTTCCAACTATCCTCAAGTCAAGCATTTCTTAAAGGTTCGAAGTGTTTATTGTCATATAAACAGATGAAACGTTTCCCTGAGCAATGAAATTCTTACTTTGCCGACCACTCTGAACGCTAAGAGACAGCTAGATGAAAATAAAGATCAAGCACTTAAACGATACTAAGAAAGCAATAAGTTAAAAAGGATACAAAAGACCACACTTGAAGCAAGAAGGAGACCAAACTAGAGATAACATCAAGAAAGGGGACAATACAATCAGTGTTTAAAATGTAAATGTGCAAATGTGCAACAGGTAACAGTCTGAAATGCGCACATGTGCAGTATTATTAGTCAGAAAATTGGCACATTCAGTTGTTTAGAAGTCTGATGGCACTTGGGGAAAATGAGTTCTTAAATCTGGAGATTCTGCATGTCACACTTCTGTACCTCTGGTCGGAGGACAGAGGTATGAATAGTCCATGCTGGGGGTGGGTTCTTTCTTATACTTTCCCTTTGGTTATTACCACATTTCCACTGGTTGTGTAGTGCACTGCCACCTGTTGAATAGGAAAAGACCACATCAAGAGAAGTAGGGCGGGATGGATGGATTGATTGATAGATGGAAGTACGGAAGAACGAATGGACGGACATTGCATTCTCAATATCATCATGTCTAAAACATCCCACTTAATTGGAATAACCCTGAGGAGGAAATAAATAAGATATAATGTGCTACGAATAAAACTTTTTTAAGACCATAATTCAGTCAGGCTTTAAAAGAACATACGGTCAGACCTGCTAATTTAATTATTCGAGGTGTGATATGGATTTTGAACGATAGAAGACCTAGTGGGTCTCCGTGCTCATGGGGGCCACCTCTGAGTCAAACAGTTCTTCTCATTTACCGCCTCTCCATGTGCAGATACACTGAGCATACACAAGTCTTGTCTCAGTTGAATTTCAAAGGTTTGTAGGGTTAAAGGGTGTGAAGAGGGAAAGAAAACACACAGAGGTGCACATATGGTGAGGCAATAGGGATTAAATAAATAAAAAGAAAAAGTATCAGAAATAAAAAGGTAGGAATGGGTTTTGGATCAGGTTTTTTTTTTTTAGCTGCAGAGTGAAATACATGAAAGCTAAATGTGCCAGGACAGCCCTAATTAGAACAATTACAGAGTGGGCATATGGGGTTCTCAAGGTTGTCTGTTGGTCATAGCAACATAAAATGATTAATGAAAACCCGCAAAGTGAGTACTAATGTTTCTAATGCCAAGAGAGAGTGGAAAGACAACTACGTGTTTCGAATATATTGCACTAAAAAAGAAGTTCTGAGGTGAAGCCCCAGTGCAAAGCGATGCAAAGACCAAAAAAAAGGGATTATTAAATCGCCTTTCTATCGGCAAAATGTTCAGCAGGATAAATGCGTGCAGTAAAGGCAAAAGATGGAGATGTTCAGAGGAAAAATGGAGGACAATACGTTGTTTACTTTCAGAGCATGCTGGGAAGATGAGAGTGCAGGACAAGAACTGGATGTGATATGATGAATTGTCCTAAAATGGCAGCACTGGACGTTAGACAGAAAATGTGATGAGGCACAAAGGTCTTCCAGTGCATATCAAACAGATGACTTGAGCCATTTCAGACCGATGTTGTCCTGGCCTAATGTTCTGTGGTTGAGACTGAATGATAATGCCAGTGAGGAGGAGGACAGGTGGAGAAGAACTACCTGGACAAATCACCCCACTGCATGCGTAATGCTCAGCAAATTCTTTCATCTGCATTGTGTTCTGCTTTGTAAATACAAACTCTATTGGCATGCGTCACACATTTTTGCCGTCTGTGTTTTTCTTGCCTATTTGAATGAGTGCCAACCTGAGGTGGTGCACAGAATTTGCTTTGCATTTGTCTGCTTTTTGCCTTGAAATTCTCTGAAGCATGATTCCACCCAAATTAAACTCCACCTTTATCCCCACTTTACATTTTACTTTTATTGCATCAAATCTCTTGTACGTTTATTTCTGTATTCAGTGGGATGGATCAGTCTAAGAGGAATGTATAAGTTAAAATGAACCCAGGTTCTTTTTAGTATGTTAAAATAATAGTTGATCACAAGATCTTCAAATTGACAAAAAAAATGTCCTGCAATGTGTCTCCACTACATCCATTTCCCCTATTTGTTTGTGCTGAAAAACAGAAAACTTGTGTTACATTTGTGCCACCAGCTTGAGAGTGCAGTGACATTGATTTGAGCCCACATATTTTTAAGAACTAACAATAATTTGAGGCATGTGCGTTTAAATATCACACAGGCTCTCTCAACTGTGTTCTGGCACATGCTCAACTCTGACAAACTGCTTGCACTCGGCCCTGTGTGTAAAAATGTGTAGATGAAAGTTGCATGTAAATGAACTACTGCAGCCAATCACAGACAGGTATTTTTCCTCGAATCTGTACCAAGAGGCGGGTATTACAAAATAGTAAGATTTATTAAATACACAAGAAAAAAAATTGATCAATTTTCCAAATTGTGTAGCCTAAAACCATTTAGTTAAGTATGAAAATGTCTTTTCTGTCATTGTGCATTTTAGGCAGCATTCATAAATTATTTCCTAAAGATGTATTACTTTGGTTTTGATATTATTTGTGTATAATCAAATACAGTTATATCAAAAGTGCGTACCACTTGTTTAAAATGACTTTTATTATTTGTATTTGTGTATTTCATAAAGCTTACCATTTTGTAATTTCCTCCTCTTGGTGCCTTTGATTTGCTGATTGATTGGCTGTGTTTCATTAAATTGAGGAGATATTTCCAAGGCATGTTTTGACTGAAAGAAAAAGGCCTGATTGGTATCTGCACTTCAGATAGTGGCACAAATGTAACACCATAAAAACACCAATTTGAACCCATGACAGTATTATGTGAATACTGAACAGGCTAAAAACAATTTTATATATGGCTTACTTTTCAGAACCATTAGTATTATGTGTTACAAATGGTATTTTTTTAAAGTAGACATCATTTAATTTGCCAGTTGGCCAAAACATGCGGTTTCAAATTTGGCTCAGAAAATGGACACCAATGCCTCTAAACAACAAACAGGAAATTAGATACCTTAACATTAATAATATCAAAAGACAAATTATTACACTTGGAGCAACAGACTGAGTTTGGTTAATTGGGGCCTAAATTTTCATTTTATTTATTAAGAAGTACCTGGCTGGAAACATAGTAAATGAAGGCATTTATGGATGATGGGTAATCAACTAATGGGAAACAGGTGAAGAAAAGTCAACTTACCAAAGGCACAGATGTAAAGCAAAATAAATACACAATGTCACAACCTGAAACTGAGTGTGTGTTTCAGATATTTACCCACACAGACACTCATCTAAATGTCCTCTGAAGGAGCTGCTTTAGCAAAAAGGACAATTATTCTTCTCTATGGACATACCCTTTTTATTGACTGTGCCAAAAGTCAATGCCCTGAGGCACTGAGTAAAAATGACCTTTCACTTGATAATTTATTCACAGCTCCTTTAAGCAATTAATTTATGTCTCAGTCAGAAACGAATATAGTCGAAGTAAACAAACTGTTTTTTTTCTTTTTTTTTTTTTTTTTGGTTTTAGCTGCCATTTGTCCCAGTGGTTCTCAAGTGCCCTTGAATTTTAAAATCTAGTACTGTACGGTTTCATAGTTTTACAATGAAACGTAGAAGTACCAAAAAATTGGTAAAAAGGAGTTCAGCTGTGGGGGAAAAACAAGTGAAGTTTTATATATCCTCATTGTTGTCACATAAATAATGGTGGAGATAGCTCTTGGAATATCTTCAGTTTGAAGAAATACACTTATTCCTCACCTGAGGACCAAGATTGATTTGTGGACTGAAAAATTGCTGCCATCTTAAACAAACTCCAGTTTCAAATAATTTATAGTGGTTTGGTTTGGACCTGAGGTCTTTCTGTGCGAAGTTTGCATGTTCTCCTCATGCGTGTGTGGGTTTTCTCTGGGTACTCCGGATTCCCCCACAGCACAAAAATACATAGAATAGGTTGCCTTCAGGCTCAGGCCGCCGTTGCAAAAGAAATCTGGAATCTCAATGGGATTTGCCTGGATAAATAACGGTAAATAAATAATATCACATTATTTCAAGCAGAATAGTCATAAAATGTAAAACTGACAACACTGTAAAAAATTTTAAAATGTCATTTGCGTGAACCATTATGGGGCAGCACAGTGGAGCAGTGGATAGATCTGTTGCTTCTCAGCGAGGAGGTCACAGGATTGCATCACAGTGTTTTTTTTTTTTGGGTGAAATTTGTACAGTATGTTCTCCTCATGCATATATGGGTTTTCTCCAGGTTTCCTCCTACAGTCCAAAAACTTGCTGTTTAGACTAACTAGTAACTCTAAAAAGACCCTAGACTCTAGGTCCTAGGTATGAGTGAGTAAGTTATCATGGATGGATGGATGGATCACTACAACATTTTATTTTAGGGTGTACTCACACCAGCAAAGTTCTTTGATCCACTTGTTTGGTCCAGACCAAATAGCACACTTTATTATTATTATTTTTTCCCTTTGGTGCAGTTTGCATTGACGTTGTGCCTTTTGCATTATAAACAAAGACACACAGGCGATAGTCATTGCTCCCATTGGACAGAAAGGTCGGGGTCAGGACAGTGCACAGACCCAGAAGTAAAGATTGTAATACAACTGACTATTAAGAATATTAAGAGCAGCTTATTCAGTGGCAGTTTTGCAGTGATATACGTACATAGAATTTTGGGACATCCATTATACCTGCTTATTCTTTTCAGGATCCCGGGGGTCACGTGCCCATATCCAGCGGTCATAGTTTGAAATGCAGTAAACCTAGCCTCCAAGCAGCGGCGCCAGCACTCACTCGGCTTTGTTGTGCACACAAACGCTGTGCTTTATGGTAATCACGCTTGCAAGGTGCTTTTTAAACAAAAGGTTAAGCTGAAACTGACTCGAAGCCGACTCACAAGACGGCTCTGTGGCATCACACTCACTCAGAGACGTTTTCAGTTTTACGCACGGACATTGATGTTGTGTGGATGCACTGTGTTAAAATATCGGCATATGACATACTTCCATGTGTGGCTGTGTGATATATTCATTCTGAAGCTGAATTAAAGCAGTAGGCTAACTCGCTAATGGTTAACATGTGAGTTTGCTAATAAACTGGCAGGCACAACAGTGATGAACTACTTTTGCGAGGGAACACAAAAGGTATTGGGAGGTAACGCAAAAGAGTGGGAACGCAAAAGAAAAAAAATCTCCCATGTCCCCTCGCGGGCTCCGTACTATTGCATCTAAACGGCTAGTTGTCAGAAGCTGCTCTCACTTCAGATTGACTCTACAAGTACTCCAGATATTCCTCAACAATAGCCTATATGCCATGGACATCCGGTCCAGCACTTTATGCCACTCCCAACACTTCTGGTTCACGGTCAACACAGTGTTAGCAAAAGATTTTTTCACCCGACAACGACTCTTAATGATCTCCACAGAACAGAATTATCATATTACATGTACCAACATTATCACAGGAGACGTACAGGTCCAGCCAAGTGGAAAAAAAATCACTTCAAAGTGGATTAAAGCCATAAAAACAAAGGAAAGACATTTGTGTTTATGGTTCCAGAAATTAGCCTTTTTGGCTATTCCGTGGCTGCTTGTTCCATGATTTTTTTATGTAGAGCTGTGCACATATTGTTGGAAAGAGCAGAGTCTGGGCTTTAAATTGATGGGCTTGTATGGTTAGGATCGTTTTCCCCGACGTTAGTGAACTGAAAACGTAATGATTATCAGGCAGAGGTTTTGCTGCTCTCGGTGCTCGGGGGGAGGAGGGGGGCGCATGCTCGTCACTCGGCTTTAGTCTACGCTATAATATACTCTCTAACAAGTTTTTACTTTTGCATAAAACTCATGACAACGTCGCATAAAAACATTTCATATAACACAAACGTGCGCACACACCTTTGTACTGGCTGCTGTGTTAGCTTCCTGCTAGCTGTCTGTTTGTCTCCCGGTCTTGGCGGTAAAAGGGGATAAATGTACATTTCCCTTTTGTAACCTCCGTCTTCTCATTTCTGATGCTGACTCTTGAATATCCTCAGGTTAGAAATGTGATTACAAACGCAAGCGTGAGCTTTTAAAGATAAGTTTTCCCTGTAATGCTATGATCCTCTGCTGTCACCTCCTCATCAAGAGGAAAATGGATAAAAAACCAACTACTCGATCGTACTTGCTGCTTAGTGGACACAATGGCACACAACAGAACTCACGTTTTATACCAGTAGATCACAGATGCTTTAACTTTTGTGACTTTTTCACGGACTAGTACTAGCAGCTAATGCTAAAAACATAGGCAGTAAGCAGGGAGTGGAAGGAAGGAGCGTGGCAAGAATTTTACCGGAAATACGTCATTAATGACCGTGGCGTATAGGCTATTATGAGCAATATTTAATGTGGCATTTCAAAATAAAAGCACTCCCATTTTTGACATATTACATTTAATGTTACCCTAAGTTGATGTCTTTATTGCAACTAAACGGTTAGTTTTCAGAGACTGGTCTCACTTCAAGCTGACTCTAGAAGACCTCCAGATGTTCCTCAACCATTATGAGTAAATTATGATTTAGCATTTAAAAATAAAACCACTCCCAATATTTACATTTTAACTTCCTCTGAACCTAGGTTGCTGTTTTTATTGCAACTAAATGGCCAGTTGTCAGAAACTTCTCTCAATTCAGGATGACTGTAAAAGTCCTCCAAATATTCCTCAACAACTGATGTGGCATTTCAAAAAAATGGCACTCCCGATACTGACATTTTACAATTATGGTTCCCCAAAGTTGCTGTCTTTATTGGAACTAAACGTCTAGTTGTCAGAGACTGTTCTCACTTCAGCGTGACTCTAGGAGTCCTCCAGATGTTTCTCAACAAATATAAGTAACTTCTGATGTAGCATTTCAAAATAAAAGGACTCCCAATACTTACATTATAACTTTTTCTGCCCTTAAATTTCTGCCTTTATTACAACCAAACGGCTAGTTCTCAGAGATTTCTCTCAATTTAGACTGACTCTATAAGTCCTATGTTCCCAACAATTATGAGTAAATTTTGATGTAGCATTTCAAAACAATTGTACTCCCAATACTGACATTTTAATATTCTGGTTTCCCCAATTTACTGTCTTTGTTACAACTAAAAGGCAAGTTGTGAGAGACTGCTCTCACTTCAGGCTGACTTTAGAAGACCTCCAGATGTTCCTCAACAATTTTGAGCAACTTCTGATGTAGCATTTCAAAATAATGACACTCCAAATACTGACATTTTACAATTATGTTTCCCCCAAGTTGATGTCTTTATTGCAAATAAACACGAGCTGTCAGAGAATGTTCTCAGTTCAGGCTGACTCTAGAAGACCTCCAGATGTTACACAACAATTATGAGCTATATCTAATGTGGCATTTCAAAATAAAAGCATTCCCTTTATTGACATATTACATTTTATGTTACCCTAAGTTGCTGTCATTATTTCAACTAAACGGCTAGTTGTCAGAGACTGGTCTCACTTCAGGCTGACTTTAGAAGTCCTCCAGATGTTCCTCAACAATTTTGAGTAACTTCTGACATAGCATTTCAATCTAAAAGCACTCCCAATACTGACATTTTACAATTGTGGTTCCCCTAAGTTGCTGTCTTTATTGCAACTAAACGGCTGGTTGTCAGAGACGTCTCTCACTTCCAGCTGACTCTGGAAGACCTCCAGATGTTCCTCAACAATTATGAGCAACTTGTGAATTAGAATTTCAAAATAAAAGCACTCCCATTATTGGCATAGTATCTTTAATGTTACCCTAAGTTGCTATCTTTATTGCAACTAAACGGCTAATTGTCAGAGACTGCTCTCACTTCAAGCTGACTCTGCTCAAAATTGTTGAGGAACATCTAGTTTTTCTAGAGTCAGGCTGAAACGAGACCAGTCTTTGACAACTAGCTGTTTAGTTGCAATAAAGACAACAACTTAGCGGCAGAAAAAGTTACAATGTAAGTATTGGGAGTGCTATTATTTTTGAAATGCTACATCAGAACTTGTTCAGAGATGTTGAGGAACATCTGGAGGACTTCTAGAGTCACGCTGAAGTGAGAACAGTCTCTGACAACTAGCCATTTAGTTGCAGTAAAGATAACAAGTTAGGGGAACCATAATTGTAAAATGTCAGTATTGGGAGTGCCATTATTTTGAAATGCTACATCAGAACTTGCTCAGAGATGTTGAGGAACATCTGGAGGTCTTCTAGAGTTATGATGAAGAGAGAGCAGTTTCTTACAACTAGCCGTTTAGCTGAAATAAAGACAGCAAGTGAAGAAGAAAAAATGGCAACAAACACTTTCCAAGGGGTTTTATTTTGAAATGCAACACCAATCGATAGCTTCTGTTGGTTACCAATATTTGAAAGTTTTCTAGTGTCAGCCTAATGCGTGACTTGTTTCCTTAAAAAAAACAGTTTGTAATGTTTTTTTTACATTAGTAAATGTTTAAGGAGTAAATGAAAACAACAAACAGTGAAAAAAGTACAAATATAATTAATCTTAACTTAATGTCATAACAGTAATGGATGGAGGCAGATGACCAGCTGTCTTTAATTAGCCAAATCCAGTTTTTATTTTCCCAACACACATTTACAGGTCTCTGGATATGGGGTGGAGGGTTGTTAAATTTTTGTGGAAACATTAGTAATTTGGTTGTTTCATATACGGCTTCGAGTCAGTTTCAGCTTCAACTTTTATTTTGAAAGCACCATGCAAGCGTCGCAAGTGTGATAACTGCAATGCACAGAGTTTGTGTGCACAACAAAGCCGATTGAGTGCTGGCGCCGCGGCTTGGAGGCTAGCTTTACCGCAGGTAGATTGAGGGGCGGGGTACACCCTGCACAGCAAAAATGCCAGTGTTAATTTAACACCCACAGTGTTAAGTTTAACACCAACAAAGTGTCTATATGTGTCCACACTTGCTGGTGTTAAAATTACATTTATGAAAGTGTAAAATTTCAACACTCATATTTTTAGTTAATTTAACACCAAACAGTGTTTAATATTCAACAATTCTTGGTGTCAAATTAACGTAAAAATAGTGTTAGTGTTAAAATATAGTGTTAAAAGTAACACCAGCCAGTGTTAAATATTCAACAATACTGGGTGTCATTAACATTTCAACAGTGTTAAAATAAAGTGTTAGAAGTAACACCAGTGTATTATTATTAACAAAGGAAAATCTGGTGTTTGAAAGGCTAACAAACACCACAAGGTGTCAATACACCATCAAACTGAGTGTAAATTTAACACTCAGTTTTAATATTAAAAGTATAATGGAGTCACCCTTCACACATCAGGACATACCTCGCAATTACGGTGTCTATTTTTGGCCAAAAACACAAACTTAAAGTTGAACAACTTGATCAAACTGAACAAGAAAACTAACCAGAACAACTAATTTTTCCTCTCATGAACGTCTTCAATGGTCATACACAAACAAACACATCATTTCTGCAAGATTTCTCAGCAAGGAATGCTGGGTAAATACTGGTCTATCTGACATGAGGTGGAAGAGGGTGGGGCTTTTCAGAATACTTCTTTCAACACTGCGTGGTGTTATATAACAACACTGTTAAGTGTTATATAAGACTTAACTGTGGGCGGAGCTTATTTAACACTGTCCAGTGTTGAGACATCAGCACTGTGAATTAACACCAACACTGGGTGTCAGTTTACTCAGAAAGTGTTAAAATAACACTAGGGGGTGTTAAATCAACACCCAAAAGTTTAACACTCCTGTTTTTGCTGTGCAGGTCGCAAGTCCATCACAAGGACAGTGCTGTCAAAATGTGTGCCGCAACCTAAAGGAGATAAGAAGCCCTGCATTCCCTGACCCACAACAGATCATTGTTTGTAGCGCAGTGTTAGTAACACTGAAGGGATAATGTCGCTAAGCAACGGTGGCTCGTGAAGTCCAAAAAGGTGTATTTGTTTCCTGTTGGTTCAGTTTGAGGCTGGTCTGTATTCACACCAGAAGCAAACTGCAGAGTTTGTTTGGAAGCAGACAAAGTCCTCCTTAAAAATGGGTCTTGGTCCGGTTGTTTGGCAGGGTTCTCGTGAGTGTATTCACACCTGCGTAAAAGGTCCGGACTAAGGGGGGAAACGAACTCTGGTCGTTTTAAAGCAGACCAAATGTGTCAGGTGTCAATACACCCTTAGATTAGTGCTGTGAAAAGATGGGTAATCACAGACATTCCACTTTGGTTTTGGCCCTATTTCAACTAGTTTTCAGCTCATCACTCCCATCCAGGGCCGGCCCATTTGGCAACTATTTCAGTAGCAACCTTGTGCAATTTTCTATATCTCACTACTAATTTACATACACATTCAAATTCAAAATAAAATAAATGTAGTAACTAACTCTTAAGTTCATGTGGTAACAAAGCAGGCAGAATAACCCACAGAACAAGTTACCTTCATAAACCTGAATAACCAGTGATTATTCTACAGATTAAATCAACTATACTTTGATAAATAGTTATTTTTTGCCCCAATTTTTGCACCCCCTAGATGTATGGCATCCTTTGCATTTGCCTATAATGCCTAGGTCTATGGACCTGGTCAGATTTTTACAGATTATAAATGCATCAACTAAGATACTATTTCTTACATTGCATCCTTTAAAATGATATGATTTAGTAGAGCTTAAAATGGCACTGACAATGTACAAAGCTTATGCAAAATGCTTTCCAAGATGTATACACAAGTGGTTCCAAATTAAAGAAACAAAATCTGAATTGAGAAAATAAGATTTGTTTAAAAACAAAAAACACACAAAACAACCAAGGGTCAGGACAAATTGTATTTCTATTAGAGGGACTTGTGTGGAATTATTGTGAAGAGTTTAAATTGTGTTTTATTCTTTAAAAAATATAAAAGTCATTTACTTCACAAATCCAGCAAGCTTTGATTATGATGGTTTTTGTTTGAGTTTGTTACAGACTCAGGATTTTTTTTTTAAGAAAAGAAAATATATAGGAAATATGCTGCTATTTTGATTATGATAATGTTGTGAGCATATAAAAGCAAATGTTTAAAAAATTTATGCTTCTATCCACACTTTTTTGGTCTAAACCTTGTGTTCTTGTCATTTATGAGTATAGTGTATTATCTATTTATAATATTTATATAATAATTATGTCTTGTTTTCAGTGTTGTGTGTGTGTTTGAAGTTAAAAATGACCAAAATAAAACTCAGGAGAAAAGAATCTCAAAACTGTGGTTGTTAAAAGAGCTATCTAAAACAGGTAAGACATTAATTGTTCACATCCAACTTGAAGGATCTGAAGTAGATCTGAATTCTGTAAAGTCCAGCTCAGAGTTCCTGAATAAAAGCTGCACACAAAAGCACATCATTATGTAAATAAACATTGTGTTAAAGCTTCATTCATGAAGATGTTTGTCTTTCAGTAATCCTATTATGTGTTTCCACGAGTCATGCTGAATTTATTAATAATAAATCCTTAAAAATTATTTGTTCTCAGGCATTGAACAGCTGGGTTTTGTTGGCTGAGCTGAACTTTAATTCTGAATGTTCACCACCTTTCTTTAGTTGGATTTGTCACTGAGTGTTTAACTTTTTAAAAAAATTCATGAAGGGTTGCCGTTATGGATCATTGCAACAAAGCATTCCAGCAGCATAAAATTAAAAATCCCAAACTGTCTGCTTGACAGTAATTGGCACTTTTTTTTCCTTTCTTTGTAAAATCTGAGATCTATTCAAAACAAAACCTGCATTACTGAAGCGTGTCGCTATCTTTATGGAAAAATGAACCATTGTTTTTATTTTTTAATTTTTTTGGTACTTTTTTTTGTTATTTTTATTTTTGCTGTGCGTTTGAATCCTACACAGGAGACATGTTCATATTATGATGGTTTGTGTTTGTATCTTTAGGCTGTTAATGTCTGGATAAGTGAACTTCAGTGTCAGCTTTCTCGCTCCCCAAAAACAAAAGAAGCAGAGAGATCTGGGTCTCTCTAGAAAAAAGAGCAGGATAAGATAGCAAACAGGAGCATGCGAGACAAATCACGGAAGTGCAGGTGGCCACAAGAAAGTGACTAAAATTGTCAGAGGAGGAGGATAGGACATAACAGGGCATGGCACCCAGTGATGAGAGGAACAGGTGCAGAAAATGAGGAAATGAATGGCAGCTAAAAGGGAGAAAAGAGAGTCATCATGTGGTGGCGAATTAGAGTTATACAAGTAATAAAAAAGACAAAATGGGAATGAAAAAGTGGAAGCAGGGTGTCCACATAACACTGGAGCTCCTGTAGTATTTTCATCAAAACAATAGCAGCAGATTGAGTTGGACAGGGTTCACAAGCCCGAATGCTAGCTTTGCCAGACGAGGCTATTGAGCGGCATGCTTGTGTAAACTGGCCTGCCGCTGAATCCTCTGCAGCAGAGAGATGGCTCAGGTTACGCCGCTCTTTCCCCTCTCTCGAGCCATAACCTCGTCCGAGACGCATCAGAGCCACGCGGAGATCCACGGGAGTTCAGCTGAAGAGAGATGAGCACTTGTTCGTTGGGGTGACAGATAAGAGGCTCGAAATCCAGGCGAGGCGTTTGCAGCGGTGTCCCTTCAAAATTGAGATGCGCAGCATGTTCAGGCGCAGCTTGTTTCATTGTTGGCTTGTTTTGTTTTGTTTGATATACAGATTTGTCCTCAGCTCCATTGTCACTGACCCACGCATTTTCTAATTATCCAATTCACAAAGGACACCGCAACAGCTAACTGCAGTACATGATCCCCATTATTTTTCCATGAGATGTCATGTTTATAATTGGAAGTATTATCTCATTGATCACAGCTGCTATTGTCATCTTCATAATTACCACTACAGAGTCATTTAGATGGTAATTTGGGCTTTTCTTACCAAATGTCAACCTATTCATCTTGTTTATGGCATCCTTTGGAATTGACTATTGTCTTTTATAATAGTGGTGATCTGCTGATAATGTTGATAGTCACTGTACTTGCAGCATCAGCTCGGTTCTCAGCAGTGCAGTGGGATATTCTGGAGTAAGGAATTTTCTCCACCTGACCTTTCGTCCAAGGCTCTCGTTGTTTTCTGGCCAGGCCTCCACCTTTGCAAGTGACTCTTGTCATGAAGAAGGTCTTATAAATATGGATGCCATCTGGTCTTGATGCAGTTTCAGTAAGAGGAAAGATATTTTTCTTCTTTTTGTGGGTAGAACTGTTGAGTTGGGTTGGAAAATTGGATTTATACAGCGATGGCCAAGGATACTTCATGATATAATATATCTTATATAGTGACAAAGGTATTTATTTTTGCCATAGCTTGTCCCTTGTGCATCATGTATAAATCTGAGCAAAGTGGAGGAAAAAGAATGAAAGATAACTTCCTTATTTTTTTTCCCCCTGAGTAGTCACTCAATTTCTCTGGAGCACAAAACATCCATTTGGGCTTCAAAAATATGTTGCTATTTGAATGCATATTATATATATATATATATATATATATATAGAGTGCTTGTATTCTGGAGTTTTGTATTTGTAGGATGTGTCTTGGTTGGTACATCTAATGCCTCATTTAGCCATTATGTTGAGATAAATATGAAGGTGGTTTTAAGGGCAGCAGGGATATTTTAAAAATACAAATATCTCAGATAATGTGGGACACCATAATTTTGCTGTACTGAAGTACGTTTCCATCATGTGGGTGGGGATCTTGAATTTTGCATTTAGATTTTTTTAAAGATTGTTCTATGGTACTACTGCACTGAATAAATATTTTGCTGCGCATGTTTAAAAAAGGCTGATTTGTGGCTTTTTGTAAAATTAGCATTAGTAGTTATCTTAATTTGGGATTAGCATTGACAATCGGCATGTGATCATTCTTAGCAAGTCCACAACAAATTCCATCTCAATAAGTCTTAAAATAGCCCAATTATAGTTATTTAAAGTTAGCTGGGGTGAAAAACAAGTTAGCTGGGGTGGCCATCTTGGATTTTTGATTAGCATTTAGATTGTTTTTGGCTACTTCTACACTAAACTTCAGCGTTTTATGTCCAATTAGCATTCAGCATGTTTTTGAGATCGCTCTTTGCTTTGATCAGGTAAAATTTTTAACTCATTGTTTCTTAAAACAGCTGAATTAAAACCATTTTGGAATTGGCTGTGGCGGCCACCTTGAATTTTCAAATCCAGGTTTGTGCCCTCCTAAAAACACCATGACCAGCCTGTGCCATCCTTGCAAAAATGTCTAGCTCCGCCCCTGCCTCCAGCTCATCTGAAAGAACCCTGAGGTCGTCCCAGGTCAGCTAAGAACGTGTAATTTATTCAGTGAGGCATCGGTCTGCCCAATACCTCCTTCTAGTCTGAAAGCACCCAGAAAGCATCACTATCAGATATTTAATCAACTTCAAACAGAAGCTACAATTCTAAGATCCACCCACATAACTAAACTCCTACTCCTGGGGGATGAGATCACCAAGAAAAAAATCAAAAAAAAAAGTAAGTTTAGCCTTTCTGCAGAGGAAGCTCATTTAAGATTATTAAATGTTCCAGTCATGACTTATAGCTCATGACAATAAATGATGGAATAATTTGTCCAATATTTTAAAGTGTGGATTTTCTAATAAAACCTTTTGGGTTTGAAAAAGGTTTGTTGTCTGCACCCAGAAATTTTGTCCTTTAAAATTATGAAGAAAAAAAAAGAACAAAACCAGCAATCCTGGTCATATTAATATTATCAGCAATGCAAACTGAGCTCCCAATGCAGTTGCTCTGGGATTCAACTTAACATAAGACCTGAAACCTCATAGACCTGAGGTGCACTCCACAACAAGGCAAAGAGCTGACCTGGTGTTCCACAACTGGGACAATAAACAGTTCCATCTGAATCTGTGGTTTTGTTTAGTCAGATATAATGAACATAAGAAGGATTGGTTCTGAGTTTCAGGTAGCTACAGGTTTCAAGGACCTTGGACGAATTAGCTGGTTGCTGCAGCTCTTTTTTTATTTTATTATTATTATTATTTTTTACTTCAGGAGAAACTGATGATGGGTTGACTTCAAAGCAAGATATTTAGTGAAATAAATTAGACCTCATGTCACCAACTACAATAAACACATTAGCATAAGCTTTACTACTTTGCATGTTCTCCCATCCTCTCCCTACCTATCCTCCAGAAGCACATGGTCCAACACACACATCATCATGTTATTCGGGGCGCTTTTACACAAAACCCATCGGGGGGAAACAGATGTCGTTATCAACAGAAAGAAAGAATCATTACTTTGACAGCTTTCCAAACAGTCGTGTCTCCCCGAGTGTGGAAGACAAATGACAGGATGCCGTCTCCTTGTGATCGTCTGAACTATCAACTTTGTGTGCCTATAAACAAATTTAACTGTTTTTTCTTCGTCTTTTTTTATTCATTTATTTCTTTTTTGTGTGTATGTGTGAATTTGTTATTTTTGAAAAGTTAGAACCAGCCTGAACAATTCCCCTTCACGCGAATGGAAGCACAGTCTTGGCATTGATGCCCAAAGGGGGGAAGAGGGAAAGAGAAAGAAAGGCAGAGAAAATAATGCAATATATATTGGGTTGTTCAGGCGAGGGGGGCAGAGGATGCTTTATTATCTGAAGCCCGCAAGAGCATGGAAAAGCCACTGGAAATATTCAACAAGAGAACTAAAATAACAAGCTGAAATACCTGCACAGAAGGAATGCAGTAACTAGCTTCATGACTCCAGGTAATACTTTACTCCTCATTAAAGAAAAGGACTGAGGGCAGACAGAGCAATAATACAAAACGATAGCTGAATTTGCTAAATGATATTAAGCTACAAAAAGTACTTCTATAATCATCAGACATGTTTCACAATTAAACATGTATTTTATTATAAATATTAATTTGTTCAGCCCTTAGTAATATTGGCCAGCTTTAAATAAAACATTATTCAGCCTTTAAATAATTAGATTTTTTTCTGCCAAGTAGAATAAAGTCATGGTTTCAAAAGATAAAAACATTGTATTACAGCAATATGGTCACATGTGACTGCAGTTTTTTCTTCCTGGGTCAGCTCACACCTGTGCACAGCCTCTACAGCAGGTAAAATAAGTATTGAACACATCACCATTTTTCTCAGTAAATATATTACTAGAGGTGCTAATGACATGAAATTTTCACCAGATGTCGGTAACAACCCAAGTGATCCATACATACAAAGAAATCAAACGATAAATGTCCTGAAATGAAGTTATTTCTAACAATGTGGAATGACACAGGGAAAAAG
>NW_013952812.1:204758-209044 GCF_001266775.1 Austrofundulus limnaeus
ATATATATATATATATATATATATATTCAAATTTGTAAAAACTCTATGGAAGTCTGCACAGTTATCTGCATAGCTTACTTGGGCAAGAGAGATGTCTTCAATTCTCTGTCTTGTTGCAGGACTGTGTTGCAATATAATGGTGTCATCGGAGTCCACTTCAGTTTCTCCACTGGAACTGGTAAAGGAGCTGCTTGCTGCACAACTTAGCTGATCCATAGGATTATCTAAACATTTTATTGGTAGAGTTAACAGTAGCCAACACACTAAAATTGTTTCTGTAACCCAGTGCTTCTCAATTCAAGTCCTAAGGCCCCCTGCTCTGCATGTTTTAAATGAGCCTCTATTCCAGAACAGCTGATTCAAATGACTGCATGACCATCAAGTACTGCAGAAGCCTGTTAATCACCCACAGATTCAATCCAGGTGTGTGGTTGAAGGGAAACACCTAAAACATGCAGGGCAGGGGGGCCTGAGGACCGGAATTGAGAAGCACTGCTCTAACCACATAAGTGGTTAGAGAAACCATAGAAAAAGAAATTATTTTAAATAAATTAAACTATCAAATCACCTGATGAGCTCTTCTCACACGAAACAGTCTGATACAAACACAACCAACTCATGCACATTTTTCTGTGTTCATTGTAATTACCCACTGAAACACTAAAAATAGGTTAAATTGTTGATGTAGGATGTTTCCACATGTGTGAAATGCTACAAAGTTGAATGTTTTTATGATCTCATCCTAGATTGGTGATATCAAATGGACATCAACATGTCTATACTGATCTGGAAAGCAATTTCTATCCCCATCAGTCAAACCCATAAGGATGACCAAAAATAGTTCACAAAAATAAGCAAATGACATTTCAAAACAACTTACCTTCTGGATTGAGATCTTGTGCTTCACAMATTTCCAGCACACCAAGGTTTGGACTTTTCAAAAGGAGCTCAAAAACCTCCTCATCCACTTCAGTCTTCGAGTCATCAAAGACTTTTAAGTCCAAAGTTGGGATGCTGAACTTTTTTGCAGCTGTAAACATAGCAAATTATTTATTTATTCTTTATTTGAACATATGCAAATAACAATTAAAATAAGACATAAAAAGTAAACTTAAGTAAAAAAAANATCTGGTGAAAATTTCATGTCATTAGCACCTCTAGTAATGTATTTACTGAGAAAAATGTTGACGTGTTCAATACTTATTTTACCCGCTGTATGTGTCACTGTGTTTATGAAATATTCTGATTACTTTTAGGTCACTGTTAGTGTGACATGCTTCCATCTACATTATGTGACAATCTATCAATCTATCAATGTAGCCATTGTTTGCCTTCAGGCCTCAGTTTATCATACAAACATATGCCGCAGTGCGTTGGGACTCTGCTATTGTTCTTCAGACGCTGGAGATGTGCTCGCCGGTGTTCCACTCCCTCTGGATCCAAAACCATTATGACCATCCTCATTGTTTCAACAAAACCTCTTTGACCACTACTACACAGCTCCTCTTTCACAACTGATGCCATTTCTTCCAACTCTGTGTGGAGCTTTCTTTTCCAAATACACATAGTTGTTTGTATTGTTTAAAAGTCCTCCTACTGATCATAATTTGATTCTGATGTGTTAAAAGGTGAAGTATTTCTTAATTTGTAAAATCAATACCAAAGTAGATTTTCACAAGATGCTCATCTTTACTCATTTTAACACAGTGGTGAATATTATGACTTTATTCTTTTATTATTTCAACTTTATTCTTATAATGTTATGACTATCCTCATACAAGTTTTTCTCATTACAATATGATTTTAGTCTCGTAATATTGTAACTATTCTCATATGGCTTTATGCTCAAAATATTATGACTTTATTCTTATATTATTTAAATTTTATTCTCATAATATTGACTTTATTCTTGTAAAAAGAAAAAAAAACAATACCTTGGTTTGGCCCTAAAACTCCTTCAAATAGTTAAGTGGTTTAGGCCAAAAAAATAACCCACTCCATATAATTTGTTTGACATGTTGCAAGTAATTTTAAAGCTTCTAACATGTTTTAGTTTCATTTTCTCAGATTAGAGATGCAACAAGCAAATAAATATTTTTATTGCTAATGCATCACAAAACTTTTCAACATTAAATAAAGAGAATAACTCTAGCACAGTTCATCCTGTCAGTAAATTTGCCTTTTCAGGTCAGATAGGATGGACGGCAAGTTGCATATTTTCCATCTTAAGCCCCAGTTTGACCTAAAAACGGACGTGACAACAATTCAACCTCTACCCAAAAGACTATTCAGCCTTTAGTCCTATGTAATAAAATGATTCAACCTTCATCTCAACATAGATCAATGAGAGTTTGATCAATAAACTGAAATCTCAATCTAAACAACTAAATGATGCAATGTCAGTCATTGAGAATAATTATAATAAATCATTAATAATAAAAACTGGATGCTCACAAAGAGAACACATTTTAAATAATACAATATTTACAAAACTTGACACAGTAAGCCAACAATACATGAAAATGAGGCACAAATGAAAAAAGTTATGCTCCTACTGAGTAAAATTATTCCCGTAACTGCGTTACATGGTTACTGATGACGTCACATCATCGCTCACACGGGCATTCCTGAGTGGAAACGGTTAATCCTCACAATCCTATTTTAAACAATTTATCGCTAAGAAAAAAAACCAGATTTATGTTTTATGGATATTGACATTGCTGGAATGTTTTGGGGCCAATGTTGTTATTAATGCAGCCTACTCTCACTCTGTTCATGAATGAGTTTCTCACCCTGTTTGAATGTCTTATCCTGTAATTATATTCAGCTTGTTTGTGTCGAATCCCGTTGGATTGCATTATTGCCACAACATGAAATAAGCTCTTCATATAATTTCCAAATAAATATGCCAAGGCAACGGAATAGCCTCGCTGGGATTTAATGTGAACTTAATTATCCTAAACAGCAAAGTAAACCTAATGTTTGAAACATATTTGATGCTGTTTTTGACAAGTAAATTGCTTAAGTTTTTAAATAATAAAATGCGTGTTCTGATCATGTTTTCATCAAACTTCCTGCAAACCAAGTGTTCAGGACAATCTACATTTTAACACTGCAGGCAGACTGTTAAATGTTAGTACTAAAAAGCTGAGTCTCATTAAATTTATTCTTCCACGTTTCAAAGGTTTTTTTTATACATTTTTTAAAGCAAGAAAAAGTCCTCCATTGGACAAAAGGTTACTGTCTTGTTTGGCACTTTCCATTACTTTTGTCTGCACAGTTTCTAAAATTGGGAAACAGCTTCAGGCTAAACAAACAGCGGAGCAGCTTGTCTATTAATCACACGCGTCAGCACCCTTGAACCTCTTTGGTCGTTGTTTTGTTTCAAATTCAATGTTTTACAGTGAGGCAAAACCAATATCTCCTATATCATCATCGCCCAAAAAGTCCGAGCTGCACAAAACCGAAGGAAAATACAGAATAAGCAGTGCAACGTGTTCTGTCGTGTCGGTTAGGTCACAAGTCTGAGGCAGTCCTGCTCGTCTCACCTTCACTGTACAAAGATTCAGAAAACAAAACATGTTTTGATTTATCACAGAAATATAAGTTTTGGGTGCTGGAACAACAGGCTGAATGTTTTGGATGAATTTGTTTCCTGTTCACTTCAAACTTCTTTCCCTCAAGATATTCTGATAAATGATTCTGTTTTGTTTTATTTGTTTTACTTTCCATCGGATGAGGCTTTTAATGCCACATGGACCAAACTACAGTGTGTTTGTTTTAAGCCATTTTTGTGAAGAAAGACCGTCCATCATTAAACAGAGGTGGAGGCCTCAGTTTTCAGTTGTCCCCCTCATACAGTGCTGCTATTGCCAGTATCACTCCACCCCCTGTTAACAATAAGTGTTAATTAGGTGTCAATGGTAGCCATGTGATGTGAGTATCAGTCACATGGAGGCAGTGCTTAAAAGCCTGAATTTTGCCTGAAACTCTCAGACTGAAGAAGTCTCTTGGAGGAGAGACGAAACGTTTCATTACAGTGTAAAAAATTGAAATGTTGGATTTACTTAACCATGTTATGTGACCTGGTTCCACTTAACTGAGTTGAGTAAATTCAAAGCAATATACCAGTTTTTTAACTAAAGATCATAAGCATGTTGCTTTGAATTTACTCAACTCAGTTAAGTGGAACCAGGTCACATAACATGGTTAAGTAAATCCAACATTTCATTTTTGTTAATTTAACAAATCTGAAATAAATACAGAAATATTATTAAAAGTAAAAC
>NW_013952812.1:212663-218272 GCF_001266775.1 Austrofundulus limnaeus
TGTGTGTGTGTGTGTGTGTGTGTGTGTGTGTGTGTGTGTGTGTGTGTGTGTGTGTGTGTGTGTGTGCGCTAAGCTTGCTAACAGCTCCACCCTCTGATTGCTGCAGGGGCGTGTCTTAGAGAGAGGCTTTTATACCAGAACACAGCTGCTGTGACAAAACCGTGGAGAAGACACGTCACAGCGGAGAGCCATTATTAACCAATATGCAAATTAGCCTGCAGAACCACTGCTGTACCCATGAGCAGCAAAAAGACGTTTTTAGACCAAATATTACAGATTTGAACAGATACACACAAAAACATCAAAATTAGCACAGAAACAGTACTATATAACATTTTAGACACATTCTAGACAGTTTACCAGCTAAAAAAGGTTAATTTTGGGGTAAGTTACACTTTAAAGCAGATCACTAAGTTGAGCCTTAATTTAATCCATTCAATTCAACAACCATGTCATTCAGGATTGTACAGTTTACCAAACAAAACTGAACAAAATTTTGTTTCATTTCTCCGCAACAATTTGGTGCTGGTGCGTTATTTAATACGTAAGATGCAGTTCTTGTGTAATTACAGGTTTATACAGTTATAATAAATACTGTACCTGTATACGTATTATTCCATACATGTGTGAATATTTGAGTGTGTTTGTCAGTGTGGTCACTTCATTTGTGATGTCCGTTCAGAAGTCTGATGGTCTGTGGAACAAAACTGTTGCAGAACCTTGTGGTTCTGGTCCTCAGGCTGCGGTATACCTCCTGCCAGAGGCCAGCAGAGCAAGCAATCTGTTTTGGGGGTGTGAGTTGTGATTACGGGCTTTAGAGTCTACAGTACATTTATTGTGCAAACTTGCTCAGGTTTGAAGCAAAGTAGAGACCGTCTGTCATGGGCAGAGAGCCCAATAAGTGAACGAAGTTTCTCTTTAACCCGTGTTTCCTTCAGGAGCTGCTGGGCTGTAAAAGCCCTTCCTGTAGATTACAGCCTGAGTACACTGATGGTCACAAGAACATCCAGTTTTCTTCCCAGAATTCAGGGCTGTTGCTCTCCTCCTTCTGCGTGTTGAACATCTGTTCAGTATTTTCACTTTATGCAGCATCTTTTTATTACTTTTTTTTATCAAAACATGACATCACACACTTATCTATATGAGATAAGCTTTTCCTATATAAATAAATGAGCTGATTTGTCCTGTTTTTGTCATGTAAACTAGCTTTATTAGCAACCCACAGCAAAAACAGGAGTGTCAAAATTTCAGTGATAAACTTTTGGGTGTTGATTTAACACCTCCTAGTGTTATTTTAACACTTTCTGAGTAAACTGACACCCAGTGTTGGTGTTAATTCACAGTGTTGATTTCCTCAGTGTTGTCTCAACACTGGACAGTGTTAAATAAGCTCCGCCCACAGTTAAGTTTTATATAACACTTAACAGTGTTGTCTCAACACTGGACAGTGTTAAATAAGCTCCGCCCACAGTTAAGTCTTATGTAACACTTAACAGTGTTGTTATATAACACCATGCAGTGTTGAAAGCAGTTTACTGAAAAGCCCCGCCCTCTTCCACCTCACATCAGACAGACCAGTATTTACCCAGCATTCCTTGCTGAGAAATCTTGCAGAAATTATGTTTTTGCCTGTTTATGACCATTAAAGAAGTTCATGAGAGTAAAATTAGTTGTTCTGGTTGTTTTCTTGTTCAGTTTTATCAAGTTGTTCAACTTTAAGTTCATGTTATTGGACAAAAATCGACAACATGAGTGGGAGGTACGTCCTGGTGTGTGAAGAAGGGTGACTCCATTTTACTTTTCTACTAACTACTAATAAACTCTGAGTGTTAAATTTATATTCTCAAATATGTGGTGTGTTGACACCTTGTGATGTCTGTTAACTTTTTAAGAACACAATTTCCTTTGTTCATTATAATAATACACTGGTGTTACTTTTAACACTTGACTTTGACACTGTTGAAATGTAAATATGACACCCAGTGTTGTTGAATATTTATCACTGGCTGCTGTTATATTTAACACTGTATTTTAACACTAACACTATTTTATGTTAATGTGACACCCAGTATTGTTGAATATTAAACACTGGTTGGTGTTAAATTAACAAAAAAATGGGTGTTAAAATTTAACACTTTCACAAATGTTATTTTAACACCAGCGAGTGTGGACACATATAGACACTTTGTTGGTGTTGAAGTTAACACTGTGGGTTTTAAATTAACATTGGCATTTTTACTGTGGTCTGCTCTGACACAAAACTACTTTTCTATTTTTTGTCCTAAATTTCTGCTTTATAGATTCATTTTAGTCTGTCTTCAGTACAGGCTCTTATTCAGTTTTACATGTTCCAGTCTGTGGTTGCATAGATCCATCATGTTATTATTTTATAATAGCTACATCAGTTCTACAAATAAGAAACAGGTTTAGCCTGTATATTTTTGAATAGATGCTCTGCTTCTTCAGAATCCACTTTTACTGTCTTCCTGGAGCTACATTTAGACATGAGGTTAAAGGAAAGTTAGCTGCGAGAGATGAGCATACAAGGCAGTATTGGGCTTGTGATGGAGTCACAGTTGTTTTAATTCAGTTTGGAATATGTAGGAGTAATGCAGGAGGTCAGCTTATCCATCCATCTATTGTTTGATTTATTTGAGCCTGCTCAGGGTCATGAGAGCCTGAGCAGGCTCTATCTCCAGTGTTCCCCAAAGGTGAAATAAACATTTCCACTTGTCTTTGACTTTGGTTTTTTAAAAGAAAAAAATCCTTTCTTAAAAGATTTATTTAATTTTCTTTAATAAACAGAAAGATAATGTTCATGTTTTTGATTTATATTCTCTTTTTAACTAAAAGTTATCATCATTTTATAAATCAAAGTTGTTTATTGAGTTAATCTTTGCATTTATTTTCAGAAAAAAGAAAATACACACCATGAGAAAATGGTTGTAATATCCCTTTACATGTTTTACACAAATGCTTATGTAATCAACTATTGTCCTTACAGTAAAGTGATTAAGTGTTTTTCTTTTTATTATTCCATTTAACCAAAGCTGATTCCTGAGTTATAACTTCATTGAGTTATAATTTGAAGTGTAATTACTG
Source organism: Austrofundulus limnaeus (assembly GCF_001266775.1). Classification (NCBI taxonomy): domain Eukaryota; kingdom Metazoa; phylum Chordata; class Actinopteri; order Cyprinodontiformes; family Rivulidae; genus Austrofundulus; species Austrofundulus limnaeus. The sequence continues at coordinate 215,766 of NW_013952812.1, forward strand.
AAATGTTCGTGTTTAATCATAGAAAAATGTTTCTTAGATTTAATTCAGTTAAAATGATTCTTGAGCATTCACTGAATGACTTTTAGTCCATTTAAACTGTGTCAAAGTACATTGTTGTCTCCAGAAACAGGTGCGAAAATTGTTCTCCTTGGCAAGAAGCATTCTACAGTCTCAACAATTTCTGTTTTCCCTTCTGTTTACCAGAGTCAAGGTCGTGACTCGTTTCTCTTCTCTTTAGAAAATTAACACACGAACCTGTCTCAGTCAGTCTGAATTTGAATGAGGAACGAAACACACGTTTGTTTTGTCTCATCTGAACTTCCTGCGGGAAGTTCAGCTTAACGGGATTTTTTTTTCTCAAGAGCTAATGAGAAAAAGTCTCCTGTCTGGAGCTAAGGCAACATCAGCCTAACTCCAATTTTGAACTTTTTCCTGAAAAGAGCCGGATTGCCGAGCTGAACCTTGTCTCATCACTAAACGGCAGATTCTCTGTGATGCTGTGAACAAAAACCCTGGGAAGTCATGCTGACCACCCTCCTTTCCTGCCTCTGTGACGGTGAAGCCATCAGCAGGTAGAGGCAACGTTTTTGTCAGCTAGAGAGTCCAGCTGAGTGGGAGACAGAAGCTGATCTGGGTTGTTCTGGTAATCCTGATAAGATAAAAAGTTAAAACTAAATATTTATTAATTCTCTTTTCCTTCTTTTCTTAATCTAAATCTTGCCGTAAGTTAAATGCCTGTAAACTAGTTTTTATTACATCAGAGACTGGTTTACTGTTTGATCAATCCTGAGTGTCACAGTCTGTTGTTGTCTTGGACGCAAAACAGTTGGACTCAGAAAGTTTGATTATTAAGCTTTAATTGTATGTAGTTAAGTTCATTTGTCTGTAAATAATTTACTATTCTAGAAAACTGAACTGGACCTACAAATTATTGTCTTTTTCTCACTTCCATTCTAAGAGCTGCTGTCTTTCATAAAAGAACTCGTGTTTCCTCAGTAACTGAGAAGGTGTAGAAACCCTGGTGGACAAGGTTCTCACACCAGCGTCAATGAGTGAGAGCTGTTTGTTTGTTTCCATCGACCTCAGCACCAACTCTTTACTGAACCAAGGCAAAGAGCCGCTTTGAATCTTACAGTGCCATGTTCACATGCAAATCTTTGGATTCAAGCAAAAGAGCTCATCTAAACTACCTGAAAGGGTAATTACGTTCAGATTTATACAGCCTGTGTTATGACCAAATGAAACAAAATACTGTTTGTGTGCTTTTGTTCAAAACAGACTCCTGCTATTTTTTTCCCCAGTATTGAAATGAGCTGCCTCACAGTCAGCAGCCTTTCACAGAAACAAGCTGAGAATTCTGAGAAATCAAAAAAAAGACAATCAATACGGTGATTTTTCAATTAATGTCATGCAGAGATGAAAATTCCAAACATTCACTGCTGCTGAGCTTCAATTATTACTTTTATCAAGTCTGAAATCCATCAAAGTGAATTTAGCATCTTTAGGCAGTAGAGATATCAGCATAAATAAAACGTCACTCTGAGTTTTGGTTCCGAGCATTTTTGCTCAGTTGCTGTATATTCTGCACGGCAAACTCTAGTGTTTACGTAACCTTAGAAACATAATCAATTGTACTGTTTTGCTGTGCCACAGAAGCACCAATTGCCTGAGCAATAAATGTTAATTTTTTTTAGATTAGCAAGCAGTAAATTAGAAACAGAAAGCCAAGCTTCACTCATGGTTTGCAACTGCAAAGAACACACCTACACAACCACACAAACGCACACACACCTCTTCTCAAGGGCTAAATAATGACAAACGGAGGCACACAGCTAAGGTGATTAATTATCCATGTCACCAGATGGGACGATGAGCAGAAAAGAAGTCAGATTTTCCTTTCCTTTTTTTTTCTCCCCAAATGCATTTCAGAATGCGGATTCGATTGGAGAAATGACAACCATATGTTGATGGATGACCACAGGCTAGTATTAATCAAAAATACAGATAGGGGATGTTACCAGGACAGATGACTGTATCTGTGTGCAAAGCAATACAATGAGAACCAGCCAAGTGTTTATAAACTCTAATTAAAGTAATTGAACAAACAAGTGAGCAGATGGTATTTATGGTAATAAGTCTTTTATAATATTCTGTTTTAAAAGTATTTAACAAAAAATCCTTCACTCAGTGCTGCAGTATTTTGGATAGGCAAAATAAAACTATGTAATTCAGAAACGTAACACTTTTCATTAGTAACGGTCCTTGTGAGATGAAGAAAGTATTGAGCGTAGTTGAATGCATTGAAGGGGACATTTCATGCAAGATCCACTTTTTTAGTTGTTAAATGCATTTTGTTGTATACTTGGACTCTCTAAGAAATGTTTTAATTGGATTCTCCTGGTGCTGCGTAAATACAGCGGGTAAAATAAGTATTGAACATGTCAACATTTTTCTCAGTAAATATATTACTAGAGGTGCTAATGACATGAAATTTTCACCAGATGTCG
>NW_013952812.1:219437-220904 GCF_001266775.1 Austrofundulus limnaeus
TTTTTACACCTCCCTTTCTTCACGTGTTCAATACTTTTTCCCTGTGCCATTCCACATTATTACAAATAACTTCATTTCTGGACATGTATGGTTTGATTTCTTTGTATGTATGGATCACTTGGGTTGTTTCCGACATCTGGTGAAAATTTCATGTCATTAGCACCTCGAGTAATATATTTACTGAGAAAATGGTGACGTGTTCAATACTTATTTTACCCGCTGTATATTTATAGTCTGTTTGGGCCATTTTTCAGCCCAGTCAGTTTTCTCTATTTTCTATGATGTTTTTGGAACTATTACGTCTCAGTTTTTGAGACCAAATAAAGTCTTTACTTACAAGAATTGTAAAATAACTAAGTAAAAATACTTATTACTTGCAAATTCTGAATTTATTGTGGTTGAATGAGAAGTATAAATATATAAACCTCTGATACCTTATTAGTTTGTACACAAACAAATCATGTCACACTCCAGCAGGACATAATTATTAAAAATAAAAGGACTGTACTTAAGAAGTATTTTTATTTCATGAATTATGTCATTGCATTTTACCTGAAGCCCTTGGATAGATTTTCATTTTGGGGAAAATGTTTGGGCACTCTTGATATACTGTATGTATATAAACTGAAACAGCTAGACTAGTGCATCTTAAATTTAATATAAATTAATTTTAATACAATATAGTTATTTCTGCATTTTTTGATGGGGGGAGGTCACCTCCTAATAAATGTCCTTACAGAAAATTTAACTGCTCATTTTAAATCTGTATTTTTACTTTTAATATTTAAGTACAAAAATACCAGATACTTTAAGATGTTTACTCAAGTAATATTCCTAAAGAAGGTTTTAACTTTTACCAATGTAATTTTTTGGTAAGATACTTGTACATTTACTTAAGTATCACTTTGTGGTACTTTATACAACACTGTTACTGACCAACTACAGTTTAGTCGTCTTCATTCTCCTCTCACTGTGGGTCAGGCTCTGGTTCCAGCATGTGAGTCTGGATGGACAAGACTTTTGTTGTTGACATTATTCAATTAATTTGTAAATAAAAAGTTTCCGTGCTGCTAATACGTCATAAAACCCTCTGTCAAGGTACAATGGACTGCTTTGAAAGCTGGAGGGGGCGGGGTGCGAGGCACTTTATATTTAAAGAGACAGCATCAAAGCAAATGGATCTGAGACACACCTCAGACAAAGGGAGAAAGAAGGGCTTGTGGCATAGGCAGGATAGGCAAATGCTGTGCATTTAGGGGGTGCCACAAAAGGAGCACAAAAGAAAATTAATAACTTTTTATCCAAGTATAGTTGAATTATTCTGTAAAATAATCACTGGGTTTCTCTCCTTTGTTAAAGGTATTATATCATGCTTTTAAATCCTTCTTTTTCACRTCTAAATCATTCACTTATGGTCTATTTAAAATAAAACTGCACCACTTTGGTCTTAATTCCTCGTTTTTGTTG
>NW_013952812.1:225211-226764 GCF_001266775.1 Austrofundulus limnaeus
GTAATAAGCAACAGCAGATTTTTGAACAAACTGAAAAATATGACCCATAAAAATATATAAAAATATCTTTGCAGTAACAGAACAGAATAAATTAATGTTTTCTACACTCCTAGACACTATAACTGCACAAAAAATAGTTTATAAAGGCAAAAAAAGTGCATTTAGCATGATATGTCTCCTTTAATACATGAGGTGTTATATGGTGCAGAGGACATATTTGTGATAAAAGTATTTATGATGAATTTAGTAAAGTGCTCTTCAAATGGCTGTAAAATAGATAGTTTTTAGGCACATCCTAAAAAATATTCAGAAGGAGTATATCCCTAGAACTGCTTCACTCCACAGCTGCTCATTAACATAAACAGGTGTTTTTCATTGCTGTCAGCAAATGTTGGCAGTTATGAGGTAGACTCTCTGTATTTTTGTTTCAAATGAGTTATATTGTTAACTATTTTAATTAAACAACCTAGTTTTCAAAGATTAAAAAATGTCAAAGACAGAACTATTTAATTTAATTCAGTTTGTAAATGTGTAATTTGGAGGTGACTGTTAAAAAATTGCGCAAAGGGCACAAAATTGGCTTGGGCCAGCCCTGGCTTGTGGAGTTACAATAAGGAGGATTTAAGACCAAAGCATTGCAGTTCCACTTCATATAGACCCCCAACTGAATGATTTAAACATGAAAAAGAAGTATTTTAAAGCGTGACATGTCTCCTTTAAAAAGACTCAATTATTGAAGAATGCATTTCAGCCTTATTATTTAACTATGATGGGGAGCTTTGTTAAAACATTTTTTATCATTCTTAAATTAGTTAAACCAAAAGTCCAGAGAAATTTTGAATCCCTGAGTTTTGACCAATGTTTAAAAGCTAAAAATCAATAGTGGATCAGAGTCCTTTTTCTTTTTCTTTATCTTTTTTTTAACTGTCTAATACTCTGATGCCATTCAAATATGTCTGCTGACATGCACTTAATGTTTGTGGCTGCAAACCAGCTGTGTTATGAATACAAAAATGAACTAATATCATGCATATGAGGCAGAAAATTCATCTGGATGACAGGACGACTGACCTCTTCACCTATTAATCCCGGTCTGTCTGTCTGAACGGCACACTATCAATATGTGACAAGAACATTAATTTGTAAAAAGATTTTTGGGCTTTGACAAACTTTTTACCCACTTTCACTCATTGCAAGGTGCTCAGATCATTCAAAGCAGCTCAATAAATTCATCACATTGTCAGATTTAACACTTATAGATGTTTAAACTGGTTCATGTTCAGTATTTATGGTAAACGTCCTGATGCATCTCAGTAATCCAGGTAAAAAATCAAAAAGAAGAAAATTGTATAGGTTTTCTGGACGGGTTCTTCTCTAATGAAACGTTTCGTCTCTCCTCCAAGAGACTTCTTCAGTCTGAGAGTTTCAGGCAAAATTCAGGCTTTTAAGCCCAGCCTCCATGTGACTGATACTCACATCACATGGCTATCGTTGACACCCAATTAACACTGGCTAACAATGGCCAGAACTCTGCAGGTTTCACTCATTTACAG
>NW_013952812.1:227392-229618 GCF_001266775.1 Austrofundulus limnaeus
CTGTAAATGAGTGAAACCTGCAGAGTTCTGGCCATTGTTAGCCAGTGTTAATTGGGTGTCAACGATAGCCATGTGATGTGAGTATCAGTCACATGGAGGCTGGGCTTAAAAGCCTGAATTTTGCCTGAAACTCTCAGACTGAAGAAGTCTCTTGGAGGAGAGACGAAATGTTTCATTAGAGAAGAACCCGTCCAGAAGACCTATACATTTTTTTTCTTTTTATGGTAAATAGATTCTAGTGATATTTAATTTTGGATTAATGAGAAACACAACACTGTGAGCCCAGTTGCTTTACAATTATTTTTTGTTGACCCAAACTATTAAATGTGCTGAGCGAGGGGTGCTGTCTAGGAGGGAGGAGATTGCAAGATGAGGTGTGTGATCACAGAAAACAGGGAGACTAAAAGGGTATATCAATAACATTTGGCAACACTGAGTCAGGCTTCAACGAGACATGCAGTTTGAAGCATAACAAAACAAAACATTCAGAATGGTTGATAGAGGAACCTTGTTTGGACTGAGGATGAGGTTGGGTTGTTCATACATTGAAAAGGGTGAGACAAACAGGACTAAATATCTTAGTTATGCAAGTGCAGAAAATCAAATGACTTGCCAAATCTCCTTTGCCAGTACCTGCTTATTCTGCCATTGACTCATTTGGTAGGCTGGATTATTTAACACTGTAATCATTTAACAAACAGAAGCCTCAGTAGCATATGGAAGAACCATACACAGCCATACCAGCCTGGCACCTCCTTCTCATGCTGGCTTCCAGTCAGATAACACATGGCTGTGGGATGGCATCCTATTCTTCAACCTGCATTTTTTGCTAGTAAGCTGGATTGGTTTTGTTGGGCACTCGGGCAGGTACCACCCGCTTTGGATGTTATCATCCATTAAATGGACGTTATTAGGCGTTATCAGATCCCTAGAATGGCTTCAGAATGTCCCGACTGTGACTTCTAGCAGGTTCCGCCGTCCATTTAATGGACTGATAACATCAGAATATGTTGCTTACAGCCACTATCTGGTCAATATGAGGTATAAAACCACTGGTTAATATGAGGCATAAACCCACTAAGGTTAATTTTAGAGAAAATGACACAGGCTGCGCTAAAGACACCTCACTCCCGCAGTCAGTAATTGTGGCCTTCCAGTGTAGAGCAATGTGTAGAGTAGAGTGCCAGACCAGAGAGTGGGAGATCAAGGATTGAGGCCAGGCATGGACAGCAAGAGCAAGGAGCGACAGCAGGCATGGACCAAACGTTTATTGAAATGTGTTTTGGTTATTTACACATTCAATGTCATTGATGTATTAACACACTGGGGGGCACTGTTGGGACAGTCTGAACATTCAATGTCATTGATATATTGACCCACTAGAGGGCACTGTGGAGACAATCTGAAACCTAGAAGGCACAGTAGGGACATTCTGAAGCCATTGTATGGGACTGATAACACCTAATAACGTCCATTTAATGGACTGCACCAAGCTGATCCTACTAATGTTCAATTGGGTTGAGGTCAGAACTGCTGGCAAGCCATTCCACTCTCTCCACTCCCAAATTCTGGAGGTATCCTCTGATGAACCTCAGTCTGTGGATGTGTCCGTGGTCATCTTGGAGGATAGAGAGCTGTCCTTGACCGCAAATCTGTGCAACACAGCCTACGGTACTTAAGTGCTGACAGGGTGAGGAAACAATTTTCTTTGGGTGTTGTCTTCTTGAAAGCCCACATACTCAGATCTACTGCCCACAAATCCTTACAAATGTGGCACCATTTAAAAGGAAATTAACAGGCTTTGCAACACTCTAAGATTTAAGAATTGTTACAAAGAAATAATCTATCAAACACAAGTTTTCTTACTTTTTGTCGTAGGTTTATGTTTTAGCAGAGCTCTGCAATCATTTCAACAATGTTGCACATTATAGATATTTTGTTATCACAATGTAAAATACCAGTAAAACTAATTTATTACTTGGCTGTGGCACCATCTTGAATCAGGTTGACCCTGTTCGGTTTTTTTTTTAACCTAGAACGCAGAGAAACACAGCAACACCCCGAACATTAAATCAATGACAACAGAGACAAGTGAGATTTTTAGAAGATTCACTTTGCAAAGAGGAGAAGTTCCCGTTACTCAACTTTGCTCGAGAGCTTAGTGAAGTCCAGAGAAGTTCTGACCTCTGTGGGCGTGATCAGTCTTTTATTAAAATACGTAAATGT
>NW_013952812.1:229874-240555 GCF_001266775.1 Austrofundulus limnaeus
TGTTCCTGTAGAAAACACATTTTGAACTAAACATTGGTAACGTACTAAAAACTTTATTTGATACACACAATGAACTTTAATGAAATGTAATAAAGAAAAACCTTTTCAACCCTTAAAAGTGTTGCAAGTTTTATTAAAATCTATCCACTGAAAATAAACTACATCTGTTGGAAAATCCTTAAATTGTATACTGTCATCGAACAGCATCATAGAATTTCTGTTTTGGATTTTAGCTTTGGTGTGGCAACCCTGGCTTTCAATTGCCTCCAATGACCCCCTGAGAAAAATGTCTGCAGGTGCCACTGAACGTAATAAATCTAAGAGTAGATTATTTTATGTACTTTGAATTACAAGTTATGAGACTGGATGCTACTTTTTGCAAAGGGAAAAATAAAACAGACTTGTTGAAAGTTTTAACGAATTATTCCAGTGCGATTGGAGCTTCAAAGAAGAGTTTGATGATGAAAGAGCTGAAAACATGCAGAAGAATGGACACAAAAGCCAGCGATGTCTTGAAGGTTGAAAATGTGGCTAAAGAAGATAGCAGAGTTGATGGAAAGTGAGCGGAATAACAGAGCCATGTCCAGCGTGATCACTAACACTGGGGAGCTGAGTTAACCTGACTGGCAGGTTGGCAAGAAGTGAACCTGAAGTCCAGGAAAACATAATTAAGACCAGGAAAGTACGAGGAAGGAAGAAGAACGGACACACCAAACTCAAAGAATGCACACTGGAACACTGCTGAAAGATATACAGGAGACACAGGAAACACCTAATGTCCAAGACAGCCAGACTCTTCTATTCCGAATACATCCAGAAAAAGATAAATAAAATAGTTTCTTGTGTTTGTTATATTACAAAGAGAACATTGTGAGAAGTGGCGAGTTGATTTGCCTGTAAACACACACAGGCTGTAGTCACCAGTCAGAGGCTTTTCTGCTAATTAATTGTTCATGAGAAGCAGTGAGAGCAATCTCGCAGCTTATTGGGATTTCAGTCAGGCAGCTGGAGGAACAGATAAATGTCTGAATGAAGGAGAGTTTTATCCAGAATTTCTGTCTGACAGCCATAACAATAACTTGTTTTCCTTGTTCCCCTGTCACTTTTTGTAGCTGACAGGTTGTTCTGAAACTCAGCTCTAATAATGCGAAGCTGCGGCTTACTTTCAGCATTTTTTTCCTTCTTTCCTTTTCAAGTTTTATTTTGTTGTTGCAACTTTCATACAAGCTTATTCACAGGCAGGCAAGTACACAAAAGCCTTGAGAGGTGGAGTATTACGGGAGAAAAAAAACAAAATTAAAATTCTAGCATTCTTACAGGAGTGCTTATCGCCCACTGCCTTTCGTGACAGTTTTAAAATGGGGTGAAAAATTATGGAGTTATAGCTGTGATGGTCCAACATTTAAAACAACGGGAAGTTTAATTACACAAAATTTAGCAATTGTTGTGATCTTTAGGGTTGATTGTCTTTTGCTCAATTGTGGTGGCCATCTTGACTCCAATAGTTCATCTGCTGTCTGTCCAATGATGCCTTTATTATTGCTTTACTGAAATCTATGCGTTGCTTTATAAGATATTTTGCTAACAAACGACAAAATGAAGATGCACATTTGTGCATAATAATATTGTAAACTGTCGTGGCAAGAATGGTCAGAAACACGGCGAGAGTGTTAAAGAGACACATAGTCTTGCGGGTATGATCAGAAGGTCATTTATTGATGGGCAGACATGGAACAGAAAGCAATCACGAAGTCTGTTAGATGTGGGCCCSCTGTCATAGGCCGGGCAAGCAATGTTATACTGTCAGCTATCATCATGTGATAATGAACAACCAATCAGAATCTGCCTCGTTCTGGTACATGAAGTAGGTCAGTTTGAAGATGACGTTCAGACGATATCATGAGATATGAACAATGGTCAGTGTCAAGGTGATACAGAAAATAAGTATTCCACAACATCCACCTTTTGGCAGAGTGTGACCTTGAGTTCTATTTATTTATTTATTTATTTATTTATTTATTTATTTATTTATTTATTTATTTATTTATTGTCTAATAATAAGACTTTGCATGCCCTTTTTTCACATAGGCAGTTGCACTTCAACGTTTTGCAGTTAAATTCTTCAAAATTAAAAAAAAAACATTGGTTTTTGAACTGTGTACCATTCGTAATTTTAACAAATATCCCACATTTCCAGCTCAGATAGACTCAGTTGTTTGAGATGGGTTTTTTTTTTTTTTTTCGCTTTAATGTCACTTTTTTAAAACTGGAATAGCAGCAAACTGCTTTTTTCTTAATAAACATTGAATTATGTTCTAATGCTGTCACCTGGAATGTGAAGCAAGGTTTTATTTTCTCTCTTTATCCCTAAAATATAATTTGTCTAAAATTTTCAAACAAATGATAAATTCCTTTTTGTAAATTTTATGTTTAGGATTTTGGCAATTATTTTTGTTTTGCTAATAAAAAGTCTTCATTTCATTAAATGGTTGGGGAAAAATTATCATAAAAAGGAAGCTTGGAACAAAAAAAACCTTTGGTAGCAAAAACAGATGGAACATGTTTTTATTTCTTCCAACCCACACGCCTGCCTACCTGTTTTATAAATAGAATGCATCCTTATTAGTTTGTATAATTACTCACAAATTGATTATGTTTCTCATAGTTGGCAGAACTTCAGATTTCAGAAGTCAAAAACCAATCTGTAAAGTTTAAGGCAATGTGGACAAAGAGATGGTTGCAATAAGGATTTTTTTTAATTACTCACATTTATCAGTTTAAAGCATTGGTCTTGTGTAGTGTGTGGAATTTGTTTTTTGTACTTTTTTGTATATTAATAAAGTAAGTAAAAGTGATTCATATTTAAGGTTTAGCTTATCAGAGTGTTTTTTTACACTGCAGCATTTTTTTTTTAATTTGGCAAAAAGAAATAAAAAGGGGGGATTAATAATCTATACTTGATTCATGTTACTATTTTGTTCTAGTGCCTGGGGAGCATTTGATGGGTGAAGGGGGCACAAATAATTTTCTTGCTCCAAAGAAACAATTTGACAACCTCTGCTCTGGTCTGAGACATGACGTGTTTGTTTAGACTGAAACATCTTTCAAACTGTAGAGCAGACGGCCGCAGACAGAAATGGAGTGCCAAGATTTTCACTCATCCCCTACATTCCAGCTGATGTTGCTAATTATGTCGCCCCCATCATTCGGTTCATTACGACCTAATTTGTGAAATCAGTTGGCAATGTTTTTAAGCAGAGAGGAAAAAAATGCCTATTTTCTTATCACTTTACTGGATGTAGTTTGGGATCCTCTGTGTTGTCTTGACTGGAGTTTTGGTGACTTTTGTTTGGCTCTATTAAAGGCGAGATGCGCTGTCATAAAAGAAGGCCGGGCCTGTTGCCTAAAATAAACACCACGTCCTGTTGCACAAAGGTCCTCGTACTTTATTTCGTTACTGGATAATTACAGAGTGCCACTGTCGATGGTTTTTTTTTTTTTTTTTTTTTTTGTCAGATATATGTCGGCCATGATAAAGACGTGGATGATAGGGCTTTTCTGAAAACAGACACAAGTATGAAGCTCTTACCAATTCCTCACACATTTCCTGAGGGGAAACACTGTTCCGTGACTTTCCATTAAACCAACAAAGAGACAACAGCCAGGGGATTTGTGAGGCTAGAGGGCTCATTGTAAAGATAAACCACTTTTGAGTAAACCAGTTTTAAGTAATGTGGCCCGACATTAAAAAAAGATCAAATGATTAAAGCAGGAGAAAAATGTTTTAGCTATGATGAAAGTCAATTGGAAATGAAGGCCTGGTTTTCCTTGAAGGAATGTGTATGACCCCTCAAAGACATGGATTTAAACTAAGGCTTCATCCACACAAGAACACTTTGTTGGTTTTGGAAACGGGTGAGAAAATATTGATTCACTACCTTTGTGTTTTCACATCATCTGCCAAAAAGTAACATTTTAAAACTGATACCTTAGACCAGGGTTATTCAATTAACATTTAAACGGGTCCAATCAGAGAAAATTTCTTAAGACCAAGGTCCATAAGATTATAATGTCCTACTATTTAGAGTTATATATATTTAAGTAGCTTAGTAGTTGTATCAACATCTGCACAAATTGATTTGCATTTTAATAAATTCAGTCTAATTCAAATACTTTTTCAAGATTTATTGTCACATAACAAAAAGATGAACATGAAATTCTAAAGTCTGATGTTTTATGTTCTCTTACTGAGTAAAAGTATAATGAACATGTCAAAATAAGAAGCTAAATACATGACAACTGTACATGTTGATTTGGTGCTTTTGTTCAAAACTTTGTTTAAAACTTTTATACTTTGTTACATAATGGCATTAAACATTGTCATTTTTAATAAGTGTTGCATTTCTGAACATGTGAGGCACACTGGTTTAGTTCCAGCGGCAAGTATAAAGAAAAATGACTCTGTCCGTCCTGGATTAAATGCTCTATTTTCACTGTCCATTTTTTTTTTTTTGTATTTTTTGTTTTGTGTTTGTGTCTGGTAACTCTCCAGTTTTTCTCCCCTTCTCCTTCTCAACTAACAGTTTTCTCCATCCTTTCTCACCTGCCTGTATATTTCCTTCTCTCTTTCTGTTTCTCCCCCCTTCTCCATCCTTTCCTCTGTCTCCAACACTTGACCACTAAAGACTGCAAAACCTGTGCATGTAACTGGTTTATGCTGCGTTCAGACCAAACACGTTTTGCGTGTCAAAAATGTGTCAATGACTCAAGTTGGACACTTGTGCACTTTGAGGTCAGACGCTCGTCAAAATCGCTCTATTCGCACATGAAGATGCACGTTGAAAGGAGCCTTCTTTGCCGGTCTCTGTACAATGACAGATGAAATTGAGAGAGTGGCATGGCTTTATTTACTGAGAGCCAGAGGACGTTGTTGTTGGGCACCTTGGCTTCACCAGATAATTCAAAGGAGTTCTGAGTTTGGTGAGTTTCACCACTCCAGGAGCTGTGTGCTGATGAGTGTTGCATTCAGCGCATTTTTTTTGTCCTGAGCACAGTTTGACTGGGTTGCTGACCCCCGTTGATGCCCATATCTTCTGCCAGGACATCAACTACAGGTGCTTGATTTCAGCTGGAGAGCTCCTGTCCATCTGTCTTAGTTTAGTGGGCATCATTCAGGAGATTATCCCCTCTGAAAATGTGCCACTACGTCACACATGGCCAGATGTGGCTGACACTCCATTTCTAACTGCTAAAGTTCAGATTTTCCACCTCAAGTGTCTGCCTCTTTGGATGAGTTATACGTCCATCCAACACTTCAAAACGCACAGCAACACTTCTCAATGCCCCACCATAGACTTTGTATGTAAACCCGATGCCCCTGACACTCAAATCTCATTAGATCTGAATGCATCATTACATGTGCTCATTTAAGTTTTAAGTGGTGATCTCTGTTTTGGCATTGGGAACGGGCCCGCATGAGGCACCATTCCGGTCCAGATCCGGACCCAGGTCCGCCTATTGGTGACCCCTGCCTTAGACCAAGGGTGTCAAACTTGGGCCTTTGAGGGCCACTATCCTGCACATTTCCCTTCTTTCTCTACTCCAACAAATTCTGAAGAAGCCTGTTAATCACCCATTTGTTTAAATCAGATGTGTTTGAGCAGGAAAAGAAGAAAACCATGCAGGATATCAGTCCTCGAGTACCAGAGTTTGACACCATCAACCTATCAGGTTAGTTAAGTATTTTTTCCCATTCCCAGACAAGCAAAGGACAAAAAAAGTTCAAGAACAGGATACAAGGTGAGTGTTAATTTACAATAAATGAGAGGTGGTGCTCAGGTTGGATCTGTGGGAGAAAGGTGCGTCTCCAAGAACTGAGTTGTCAATTTTGAGAGCAGTGATAACAGGTTTGTCTGTGATGTTTTTCTCTTTTACAGCCTTAGGAGGTAGAGGACCCTGAGGATTTCAGGGAGTGGCAGTCAGACCAAGGAGACCAGTTAAATAGAGCAGTTGTAGGAGTGTGGCAGGTGCAGACCTAGGCGCTGGCTGAAGAGCTGTTTACTGATGGTTATGGCTTTGGTTGTAGGAAGAAGTTCCAAGAGCAGAGTAAAAAGTGACCATGAAAACCCTCCACCAAACTGGAACAAGGTGCAGACCCAGGGGGGTGAGCAGCAGAGGTAACAACTTCACACACACAGATGGCACAGGTTAGATAACACTGGGAATATTTTACAAGATTCACAATATTATTCATGGACAATGTTTCAGCAAACTGTTGTGACTCCAACCAGGTTTAGGTATCAGAAGATCCTCATCAGGAAAATGAGTCACAGCTGCTGGCACTAGGTTCCACCCCACCACTCAGGAACTCCAAAGAGATGGTTAATGACAGTCAAAACCCCAAAACTCCCATAGACTCATTACATTTGCCCACATAAAAAAATCACACTGATGTTGCAGTAATCCTTCATAAGCCATAAAACAGATATATTTTCTTTGTACTTGTAAAAGATCAATCTGTGGTTTTGGTTTCAGCTCTGCATGGGTCCCACCATCTTAACTACCTGCTATGGTTTTACCTCCATTTAGGAGAGTAAGTTTATTACATAATAACACAAAATAAACAAAAAGAGATATATCCACAGAGGGAATTTGGGTACACTTGTGCAGAGTTGGTTTGAGTAATGGGGGTACCTGAGCAGGGTCAATGTGACATTTTCACGCTAACTGTACCCACCATTAGCCATTGCCAGAGGGTCCCCCAAAGCCCCCCGAACACTATTAACCCACTCGTGGGGCCACTGCCTTGGGAAAATCGAGGGGACAGGAGGAATTTAACCTGGTCACACACTTCTTTGTGTGTGTGATTTGTTAACAATGACAATAAATATGCAAAACCAAAAGTGGGGGAAAAAAAAGCAGTTGCTAATTTGGTTACATGGTTGCTTTGGCACACGTGTGGGACTGTGTGTGGTTATGTTTCCATGTGACTGGAGGAGTACTCGTGCTTGGAATGTGTTCACACACACAGTCGCATGAATGAAGCTGAGAGGGTGGAGTTGAGCTGTGACAGCAGGAGCTGTCAGCACAGTGGTGTTTGTGATGTATGAGCTGATCCGTCACTGCGAGCCGCCTTTCTGTGGAAAGAGTTGGATAGTAAACCAACATCTTCCACACGTTTTATTTTGAATGATCCTAAATTACTTTTTTCTTGTATTTAAGTTTGGTTTAATTCAAAGACATTTTTCACCTTAGTGGTATTACATTATGTGTTAAATTAAATACAGTTTTGGCTTCAGTAGGTGTTTACAGTAAAGACATTCAGATCTGATTAAAAAGTCACCACTTCTTGAAGGAATGCATGTCACATGCCACTATTTACAGCAGGGGTGTCAAAATAATTTTCCCCAAGGGCCACATGAGTATTATGGTGTCCCTCAAAGGGCCAGTTGTAATAAACCTCCTTTGTTTTGTGGGGTTTTTTTCATGTCTCATTGCCACAGCTAAACACTGCTAGCAAAAATAACTCAACTCTATGTGGTATTTCCTGCATAGAAACAGTGCCTTCTTATAATCCCTGAAAAGTACTATGTGTACAACAGACTAAATGTGAAATAAATAATACAGAAATACTAATAAAAATAAAAGTTAGAGTTTTACTCACTGATGAGTTGTGGAAAGTAGCTTTTGTCTTGAATTCTAAACTCTCCTACTTTCCAAAAAGGAAATTACCACTGGAGGGGTATTCTAGTTTAAATTAGCGACCAGTACAACTGGGCTGCAGCAAAAGCAGCTGGTGAAAATGAAGCTAGGTGAAGATTTTACACAAGAAATTACGCTGGCTGCAAACTAAAGGCTACCAGCTGCTTTTGAAACTTGTGCACCTAGTGCTGGGATCCCATCATTCCGCAGGTAAATTAATCAATGTATTATGGGAGATCAAGACATAAAAACATATGCTTATTTTAAAACATAAATACACGCTGAAGCTCTCATGGGCCAAATAAAATGTCCTGGTTGGACACATTTGGCCCATGAGCCGTGAGTTTGAAACATGATTTACAGTATGTTAGATATTTAAACAAATGGAGTTGTTCAAACCTTATAAAAAGATAAATTGATCAATCTCGTGAAATGTTTAGCTAACTCCAACACGGGCAAAAACATCACCCTTTTGCCTTTGTT
Source organism: Austrofundulus limnaeus (assembly GCF_001266775.1). Taxonomy (NCBI): domain Eukaryota; kingdom Metazoa; phylum Chordata; class Actinopteri; order Cyprinodontiformes; family Rivulidae; genus Austrofundulus; species Austrofundulus limnaeus. The sequence continues at coordinate 238,059 of NW_013952812.1, forward strand.
GACAGGCAATAAATACACGAAGACTCTCGAAGGGTTTCAAAATCTATAAATAGTGTGTGTAATAATTTTTAAACACACACCCTGTCATGGTGTAACATGTCGATGTACAGCCGGTGAGCAGCCTCCTGGGAACACCCGGGGACACGTCAAAGCCAGAGTCACAGTGTCGACATGCTGCCAAGCCAACACACCTGGGACAAAAAGCCCACAGAGGATGATGCACAGCTGTGCAGATGAGACACAGTAACACATACCCACGCAGGGGCATTTGCATTCCTGTCTAAGACTGAGATAAAATTTCAGGGATATAGCCAATAAATAAATAAATAAATAAATAAATAAATAAATAAATAAATAAATAAATAAATAAATAAATAAATAAATAAATAAATAAATAAATAAATAAATAAATAAATAAATAAATAAATAAATAAATAAGAAAGGAAGAATGCTGACAATAAAAGAACATGAAAGTACTCTTACAACTCAAAATAAAATATATTCCTTGCAGGCCAAAGATGCTGATGCACCATGTGTGCTGGGTTTTCTGTTTTGAGTTTATTTGGGTTTTTTCCTGTGATTAATTCTGTTTTCTTTGTTTACAGTTTGTTCCATTGCCTCCTGTTTCCTGACATTTTCATTGTCTTTTCCACAGTCAGTAATTTTCTATTGTCAGCATTCACTCCCTCGTTCTGTCCTACTTACACCTGTTCTCTGCAGTTATTAGCCCAGGTGTCTCCACTCTTATCATCCACCTCAGTACTTAAAGGAGACCAATTATGGGTCCTAGTATGTCTGTGGGCTATCCAGACCATGTTCATTCAATTTAATGCACAAAATAATTCTCAGATAATAAAATTTCCCATTTTCTGGTTCTGCCTGCTCTGACTTCCGTTCAGAAGAGCTGTTTATGTTAATGAGTTCTGTTGGTAACGCCCTCCAAAAATCTGTTGACATTAACTCCGCCCTCCAAAGCCAGTGTTTACGTTAGCATGGCTAATAATAGCAGAAGCTCCTTTGTACAACCATATGAGACCCAGAGGCAGAGTCGTGGTCACAGCTTCTTTTTTTCTCCTCCTCCTCTACTCTGCGCTCACTCTGCATGCTGTTACCAGAGCAGGGAGCAGCAGCGGTCAAAATACCTCAGAAACTCGAACAAATAGGCTTTAACAAGGTTTTAATAAGCTAAACAATAGAGCTACATGAGAAAATGTGTTCATAGCGAATGAAAATACAAAATTAAGTTGTATCTGTGCCAGTCTTGAACCCTGGTCTCCCAGTTTCTGGACCAACACTCTACCCATTGTCCTATTGGAAGCTTATTATGAATGAGCTGTGCATTACACAACAACACGGTAACAGCTTTTTATACTGAGGAGGAGGAGATTCACATGGGGGTTGCTAGACAAGGGGCTGAACGCAGGTTCCGGTGGGTTGTCGTACAGCTTGTGACATCACAAAATGACGGAAGTATAAAACTTGTCATTAATATACATTAAAAATACATTTACTTACAGTAAATATGCCCCTGGGTGCTTTTTTTTTTTTTTTTTTTTTGGTCCTAGAACTGTTTTTTTAAGAAGTACATACCCAAAGTTGAGTAAAAAAAAACCTTTAAAAAGTGAATATTGCATAAGAGGTCCCCTTTAAAGTCTCCTCAGTTTTCTCCATACCTGCAGTCTCTCTATTTGTTCTTGAGCAGAATGTAATCAGCCTTTTGTTAATAAAGTTTTTGTTTGTTTTTTTATTTTTTTTTAGTCGAGCTTCTTGTGTCAGTTTGCATTCTTGAGTCCAACTTCATACAACTGAGACAAACTTTATATATTTTCATTTTTCAGCAAAAGAGATCTGACTCAAATGAAAAAGTTTGATTTAATTTTTTTTTAAACTTGGCTGCTAAAGGTCACTGTTGTTGGCAAATCCTCACTGGCTCTTGGAGAAAATTAAAGTTTTACCCTCCTCGATTTAAATTTAGAAAAATTTGGAACTACCCAAACTCCCATAACAGGAGGTGCTTTTGGACCAGTTGTAAAGACAGTGGGTTTAGTGTTGACGTGTTAAACATGTGTGTGCCAACAGTGAAGCACTTGCACCATTTGTTCATCAAGCATTTCTTCTTCTTTTTACAACATTTCACAAATTGTAAAATGTACTGCCACATATCCTTTGGAGATTACTGTACCAAAGTAAGTATCAGCTATAAATGCCTACACCGCTTGTGAGGTCATCTGAGCCCTGCGCAACACTCAAAGCATGACTTCAACTGAGCCTTTAGAAGGACTGATTGTCCGACTCATGACAGACGGGTCCACAACTGTACTCTGAGTTGTCCACATACAGCGGGTAAAATAAGTAATGAACACGTCACCATTTTTCTCAGTAAATAAATTACCAGAGGTGCTAATGACATGAAATTTTCACCAGATGTCGGTAACAACCCAAGTGATCCATACATACAAAGAAATCAAACCATAAATGTCCATAAATGTCCATAAAT
>NW_013952812.1:242200-243238 GCF_001266775.1 Austrofundulus limnaeus
TCATTTCTGGACATTTATGGTTTGATTTCTTTGTATGTATGGATCACTTGGGTTGTTACCGACATCTGGTGAAAATTTCATGACATTAGCACCTCTAGTAATATATTTACTGAGGAAAATGGTGACATGTTCAATACTTATTTTACCCGCTGTACCTGCTGTGACTTGTTTTGTGCCCACATTGGCAGGCACCCCCATATTTATGATCCAGTCTACCTGAGAGCACTTTTAAAATGAGGATATGCAGATTTAGACCAGTTGATATATTTTATCCAAGCCTAGGACATTCAGTGCTGTAGCCTCACGAGAGCTTCTGCTTTGATGCCAAAATACAGTTTTAGCGCTGTAGAATGTAAGAAACCGAAAATATAAAAACTTTTGAGATGCTTGTGATGTCTTTGTGACTCTTTTGCAACTGTGTTCAAAATTCAAGTGACAAGACTGTGAACTTCTGTGGCTCAAGCCAGACAACTGAAAACATTTGCAAACATTTCCTTTGAAATTTCCTTTGCAAATGCCAACTTGTTGCTGTCAGTAGCAACACAGTGAGTTACCATCCTCAGTAACTCCTAAATGTAGTTTTAATAGTGCGGGGGCTCAAACAGCTTTCAGCTTGCTTGGGAAATCAAAGAAGCCTGTAGTGTGTTATAATAGTGTGTTCTTAATTAGCCTATCCAGTCAAGTTACCCAGTCCCTGTTGATCTAAGGAAAGACTTACTCTGAAGCAGAAGTTAAAACAGACCCAATATTCATAGTTAATATATGAGGACTATGAAACTACTAGTGGTGCAAAAATCTGTATAAGACACACTTCAAATGATTGTAAGATCTGGGCCCGTATTTATAAAACTTCTTAGAGTRGATTTTTAGACTTAAGTGCTGAAAATTTCTTAGATTTGCTCCTACTCTCAGACTTAAGTGTAAGTGCCAGTTATCAAAATTCTTAAGTTAAAGAATCACTCTTACTCTCAAGAAAAGTTAAGACTGCTCCAGAGAACTCTTAAGTGGTTAAGAGTTGCCACTGGGTGTCTGAGATGA
>NW_013952812.1:245086-248766 GCF_001266775.1 Austrofundulus limnaeus
AAGAAAGAAAGAAAGAAAGAAAGAAAGAAAGAAAGAAAGAAAGAAAGAAAGAAAGAAAGAAAGAAAGAAAGAAAGAAAGAAAGAAAGAAAGAAAGAAAATTAGGGTGGGATTGAACGTTTCGTTTAGATTAACAATCACATGATACAATGAAGGAGCGCGAGGGGGGTCCTCTCGGACCAAGCTGGTAATGACAGAGCAGGTTGTGTGCACATTGTGTGTGCGTATGTCTGTGTGTAAAGCCGGAGTTGTCTGAAGACAGAAGGGAGCAGCTCACCTCAGGCTCTGAGACATAAAACAACAAGCTGCTGAGTTTTTGACTTAAAAAAAATTGTGAGATTTCCGTCTTTTTTCATGATGCAAATGAGGGCATTTTATGTAATTCTACAGACAATCAGTACAAGGTGACAACATTAGTGTGTTGAAAGTGAACTTAGCATTTTCACAGTCTTATCTTGATATTTCTCCAACAATATTCGTGAACATGAAATCCGAGGCAGTGATTGGTTCATGTTGGGGGGTTTTTCTAACGACGTCATCCAGGATCAGTTTTGCGGCACAGCCAGGTGTCGCAAATCATCTCTAAGACTGACACTTTAGAATTACTCCTACTCTTCGCTTAAAATAAGACTGAGACGCTTGATAAATGACTTTTACTCTCAGCTTTTAACTAAGATTTTTTTGCACTCAAGTCCACTCCACAGCATTCTTAAGAGTAATTCTAAGAAGTTTGATAAATACGGGCCCTGAACTCTCCAGTGGTCCTAAACTTGCTTTTAGTTATCTTAAAGCCCACTGAAGCATGTTGCTGCTCTTATTAATGCATTCAAATAATTTACCATTTTCTTTTTTTCCCCAGTGGTGCCTGGAGCTCTATGTCCAACATGTGACTATAAAGGCTGGAGAATTCAAACTATTTCTAATCTCTGCAGTAAGTAATGAACTAAAAACAAAATGCCAAATGCAAAACCTGATAATTCCTCATAAAAGGAAGTAACATTGCTTCTGATTATGTTTTCATCAATGTTCAAAGAAACGTTTATATTTTCAGATTAAAACAAACTGTCTTCCTAACTTTTTTTTCTAGTATTATTTTTTTTTAGTTATCTTCACCAAAACTGACTCATACCCTGCAAGTTTTCTTATTTTTTTCACAAATCGTGTCCTCAGAAGATCTTTGTGACAAACACAAACAGGAAGAGCAGTGACTTATACAAGCCAAATGGATGAAATGATATGTAAAGCGTTAAGAGGCTTACGCACAGCAACCACCCGCTGCTGAGTCACACAGAGAAAGAGATAGAATTCAACCATCAGTCTCTGTGGTAACTGTGGATGCACAGAAACACGTGGGATCTAAAGCATACCGCCAAGGCTGCGCTCTAATTAACTGCTTCCTTATAACAGGTGCAATTTACTCGTCAAAGTCCCTGCTTTCATATTTAGATGGTGCACCGCGGACATCTCGGCCTTTACTTCCAGCCGGTTTAATGGCAAGCAGAAGTCTTGTCGCTGTGATCCCACCTGACCCTTCTCCTTATTATCACTGGATAAAGGGATGCTGTTGCCATTAGCAACACAAGATACCTTTTTTTTTACATTTCAGTGAGTTTTAAAAAAAAAGGCAGAAAACATTTCAAAGTTGTGGGCTGTCTGGGCGGAATGGGAAGTGACAAGGTGTGGGATGGCAGATGTTTCACACCATTGTGCTGCGTGTCACTTCTGTCAAGTGTAGGTGTGCATTTTTCTCTCAAATTTTTTTATTTTAAATATTTTTTTAACAAACCTGAAGGCCGAGGCCTAGAAAACACCACAAATATTTCTTTGTGGTTTCACCGTGGTTGAATTCATGATTCGTTTTGGTTCCTCAAGGCTTCTTGGTGTCTCTATCGCTTGGCCGTGTGTGAGGCTGATGCTTTCTGGGGCATTAAAAGTCTGTGTTAATGCTTCGCTGCCACTTGTCAGAGCTGTTCGAAGGAATTTTGAGGAGGATGTGAAAGGACACAAAGCTAGGGGAAATGAAGAACCCTGAGCCTGCACCACCACGGCCCTACAGACAGGCTTCAGAAAGCATGGGTAAAACTGGCTTTCGCACATTTTTTTTCTTTTTTCACCGAGATCACGACTTAATATTTTATCATGATATAAGTGAATAAAAAAACACAGAGTGTACCTTAGAACAAACCCTACTGAATGCTACTGAAATGTTTGACATTTGTGATGATTGCAAACTTTGTTTTAAAAAACTTAACTTTTTTACTGCAAACCCTCACTGCGTTGTACCTTTAATGAAAGATCTAGCATTCCTTGACTGAATGCATTTGGCCACCACCATCCACTCCACAGCTTTAGACCAACATCTTCTTATATTGAGAAAGTTGGGGTACTGCTACATCAGACTTTTCCTCAGTATCTATAAAACGATTTGAGTTTTAGCCATATTTGTGTTTGGGTTATGTCACATGGCTTTAGCAGTCATCTTAGTGATGTTCGATACCACCGATTTCCTTTGTGAGAAGAAAAAGTAGTTCCTTGGAGTTGTAGTAGAAGTAGTAGTAATAGAAAAAGTAGTTCCCACCAACTGTGTATGATTTAGATAAAATTGATAGTGTTACTTTCCACAGTGTTCTTGATCATATACATTACTTAAAATGACTGAATTATCAAAATATCCAAATTTTGATTTCAGTATTGATACTCAAGCATAAAGTTGTGCTATCTGTGGTATTAATATTTCAGTATTGATTTGCTCATCACTAGTTATACAGCCACTGATTTTCTGAACGCTTCATTCAAATCTGTAATTTTGTCAAATTGTGTGCATGAAGAACGGAAAGGTACCCTGAATGTGTGACTTTTTTTAGATAAGTTACGGTCAATCTTTATTGCTATTTAAGTTTCTTTTTCACCCTTGATGCTACATAAGGACACAGCTCGGCCATATCTAATCATCAAAACCATTACAAGTAATAACAGAGTTAATAATAATGGTATTAAATGTATGTTGTGGTAAACAGAAGTATATGTCTAAATTTCCTCTTCCTGTCAATGTCCCCATGTTGTTGCTGTTTCCGTGTGATGGCCTGCAGGGACATCAGTAAAGTGATAATTAGATGCTTCAGTGGAGCATGAGACAGAGGGAGTGGACACTCACCGCGGTGAGAGATAATTTCACACTCTCTGCCCTGATAACTGTCTAACGGCTGCTTGAAGCACAACTGGCAGAGAGGTCATACTGAGTAATCTCACTTAATGCTTAGCCAAGGTAAAAAAAACACACTCTATACAGGCAGGAAAGCAGGGGGTGTGAGGATCTACTGCTGGCAATCATTCATTCAATCAGGAAGATAAGATCTTCTCAATCATCTGGTTACAGTCTTTGGCCCTGTTTACACGTCAGGGATCCCTGGAAATGTTAGTGTTTTTCCTCGATGCCGGCTGTAGATAGATGTTTGCTGTGCTTATTGAATCCACTGTAGTTGCCATGGCAGGTCACGATCTGGTGCTGTGATTTTTGTATTTCGATAAAACGCAGATGCACGCAGACACTTCAATCTTTTTTTTTACACTTCAATCTCAAGCAAGAAATAGCTACAGTGGTTTGCAAAAGTATTCATACCCCTTGAACTTTTCCATATTTTGTCACATTACAACCACAAACATAAATATATTTCACTGGAAT
>NW_013952812.1:250136-259060 GCF_001266775.1 Austrofundulus limnaeus
CATTAAATTCCAGTGAAATATATTTATGTTTGTGGTTGTAATGTGACAAAATATGGAAAAGTTCAAAGGGTATGAATACTTTTGCAAACCACTGTACATCAAAAATGGTGAATGCACAAAGGTTTGTTTGAACTGAGAATGAGGTTTGGGGGCTTCTACAAGTTGAAAAGGGTGACTAGCGCAAACAGCACTTTGCTATCTGCCATTGTTGCTGTTCATTGACTTGAGCAAGTGCAGCAAAACTACTGACTGCAGCCAGCTACAGTGCGCAATTTCAGGCAAGTGCTGGGCTTTCCCAAAACCCTCCTCTTTGGCTACTTTGACAGTGCAGGTCTTAAAGCTCAATTCAGATGTTTTACGCAGGTCCAATTTATTTGCGTGGACATTCAAATTAAATTTTAAACGCAACTTCCATCAGACTCCAGAGTGAACTCTCCATGGTCCTGATGCGACTTACATGCGTAGAAAAAGACATGATGTCACATTCAGCTTGCTGTTTACAGAAACGTGGATGCAACATGTTTGCACGTTGATTCTGAGGTTGTTGTGCAATCAGAACAGATTAAATAACTATCTGACCATTTATATTTGAACTGTCCTCTGGCCGGCTGCTCCTGTGCAGCGTTTTATATTTTGGATGGGAGCAACGTGATTGAAGTAAAACTAACTAAAACATCTTTAGTATTGATACGGCCCAAGATGGACATTACTATCTTATGTTTGTAGATTAACTGTCAATCATGACATGAAAAACTAAAAGAAAAAAGACAAAAACAACTGGACCACTGTTCAGTACCTGAAGACGTGTGGAGTTACGAGATTTAAACTGCATTATGGTGTTATCAATACTCTGAATAATTGGATCAATCTGATTACCCCAAGCTCACTGATGTAATAGTCAGATGAAAAGGGACATTGAGGTTGCATACTGAAAGACCTGGATCAGATCTAAAGGGATCCCCGATTAGTTGTAACATTAGACTTTATTTTACAGTTAAAATATGTGTTTATCAAATAAAGTCTAATGTTACAACTAATCATGGATCCCTTTAAAAAAAACTAAATCAGATTTGTCATGAAAACATCTGAGATGGGTCACATTAACCTGCAGAGTGAACGTAGCCTTTGAGATCGATTTTCAGTGTCAGAGAAAACCACTGCAGCTGTGTACAAAACTGGCTGAAATGCCTTAAACATCTTAGTACTTTTACATCCATCATGGCAAGAAAAACAGGACAAATGTTCCAGATATACTTAAAATTTTGAAATTTAAAATAATTCACTAATCTTTGCGGCCATTCCACAAAACTCTTTTGTGAAAGAGCCTAAAGTGAGCTCTAATCTGAAACATTGTCTCAGAAATTCTTGCTTCAATTATAAAGAGAGACAAAGTTGTTTCTTCAGTAGAAGCATGAATACAGCAGCTTTTTGCCTCGATAACTATCATCTTAGTACATACTTTGACAAAAATAAAATTAGAACAGATTCCCACATCTCCCATTTTGTTCAAATATTTTTTTTGAAAATACATTTTTAGAAAAGCAAAAGAGAGAGAAAAAAACTGCCAGACATTGGCACTGGTTGGTTGCTCGATTTGTTGGTCATTTTCCAAAACTACCCATCCTACAGCTTCAGCTGTCTGGACCCATAATTGCCTTGCCAAAAGAAAAAAAAACCTGGTAACCAAGCACAAACTTAATGGTTTTCCTCACTTGTTCACATGTAATAGTGCACTACAGATGTTGGTGATTTGTGTGATTATGATCCAACTTGAATCCCTTTTCTGTCATTTTTTTCCTCTTCTATTTCTGTCTCACTCCCTGCAGTATGCAGTCACACATTAAGCTGGTTTTGCTGCTCTAATGTTGCAGCTCTGAGTCACTTTTTCTGTTAGAACCCTTCCAGCCATAAGGTTTGGCTCACATTAACCTTGTCCTCAAACAGAAAATGTGCTATTTACACATGTTGTCAGGCAATTAAGCACTTGTCTGACATTAGGGTGGTGGTTTCAGGGCTGACAGCAGTACTACATGGAGGATCAGAATGTGCAATTTTTTTTATTTTGGAAAATAACTGACAAAATTCCAAGTTCTTACTTTTGGACTTGTCTAAGAATCTTGGCAAGCTGGGACTGATGATTGCTTGGATACAAAGTGCAGAGGCAAAAAAGATCTAGAAGATTATGAATGTTGTGTGATGCCATAAAATAGGCATCCTTTGAAGCACACTCAAAAGTGAACATTACTTCCTTGAAGACATTTTAAAAAAGGAATTATCTATGACTCGTAAATTTACATTTATAAGATTTTAATCTTACTAGTTTATAAAAAATACCCAAATTAAGCTATGACTTTTTGTTAGATTAACCTGCCATAACATAAAAAGAGAAATACTAAAAACCTCCAATAGAAGAACACTGATTTAAACCATGTTTAATTAAAGGCCTTTCGTGCCTGAGTCTATAACTAAGATCTTTAAAACTGAAAAGGAAGGTTATAGCCATATTGATCAAACCTTGTCAATCATGTTATGCGAGACCTTGTGAGATGTGTTAGCATTGAGTATAGGCTCTAGATCTCTAAAGCTGTCTAAGCAGGCCAGGCCAATCAGTAGATCGGGATCTACCAGTAGATCTTCAGCTGGTTAGCAGTAGCTCATGGAGCAATTGATCATAGAGCTTGTAGAACGCAACATTGTTTAACAATGCAGCCTTAAACGCGCTCTTTCCTACATTTGTTTAACATTGCAGTCTTCAACGCACTCTTTGCAAAGTTTGTTTAACATTGCATTCTGCTGTGAAACAGCACCCAAACATGGTCTTGCAAGATTAGGTTCATGTGTTAAAACATGGCAGCGAGGCGGAAAAAAATGATGAACGAAAGAAAGCTAACAAGCAAATAAAAACTTAATATTTTCACCTGGAGTGGGAAGAGGACTCGTATGTAATTCGAGCGCTGCCTTGGCTTGCCCAAAAAGGATAACGTGGAACAGCATTTCTTTCAAATTAATTCACAGATGCTACGAGGCGGATTTCCCCTCCTAAGGTAAGGCTGCTATGCTAATGCAGCCCCGTACCTGCCTCAACACACGTCTTTCAGCGATGACAAAGTTATGAAAGAAGTGTTTGAGGCTGCAGACGTGATTTTCCATGATTTTAAAAATAAAAGTGGCTGCTATAAGACGTGCAGTTGTCCACCAGGATGGATGGATGTGTTCAAATTCATGTCCGTGTTTCAGCTGGACTGCTCTAGGTTGAAAATTATGTTTTGACTCTGCAAAATGACATTGGGATCAAATCCAGAGCAACAAGTCACATGGATGGAGAGTTCTGGAGTCAGCTTTCTCTCACATGAAAATCATCAAGTCCAAGAACAGGTCCACAAAGATTTGATGATCATCTGGAGACCTGCTTACACCTCATGCTGTCTACCTATGAGACCCTGGCTTCCTCTCAGTGTCAGAAGTCCCACTAAGAAAGACATACATTTTTGTACATTATTTATTTATACATTATTTTTATATAGCTTGCATAAAAAAGTTGTCTCCTCTAGACTTGTCACAATGTTGTATGTTGTTTTTTTTAATACATTTTAGACCAGACTAGTGTCTTATACACTGACTGGCACCTTTGTGTTATTTATTTATTTATTTATTTATTTATTTATTTATTTATTTATTTAGCAGTTTGGGTGTGCCCTTGTTTTCCGTACCTAACTTGGCTGTGTGTGTGTCTTGTTTATAGGTGGTGAACCAGGTGGAACTCTTTGAATGGTCTGGAGCCAGCAGTCTGGACCAGTGAGGACCAGCACCTACAGATGACACCATCCTGCATGCTGCACAGAGATGGAGGTTTGAAATAGTTGTTGGAGATATGTGAATCTGCACCATTGTAAGTCACTTTTTGTAATAGTATAAACGAGAGTTTTATATTATGTGCTTTGACTTTAGTTTTTTGTTTTGTTTTTCCTCCCCTGTATGGAGAGAAAGAGAGGAGAGTTCTTAGAATAAATGGAGATGAGTTCCCGTGCTCCAAAGTTATTTGACTCTGGTTCTCGCACTGGACAGGTTTCCACCCCTCATAGCTCGCACATTACATGGAGTACTAATTGAAGGAGGAAAAAAATATATATCATTTTTGTTTGAGCATCCCTTTTCTGTTTCTCTGTCAGGAGTTAAGTAAGGATTTTATCTTTTCTTTTTTTGTAGGTAAATATATGGTTAAGTAGATAGTTTTGTTTGACAATACTTTAAATTAAATAAAACTAGCAACACATTACTTTCTGTTTTATTTACTTTAAAGAAGTGAGGAGTAGAGAGACGAAAAATATGTTTTTTGACACTGAGACTGGACGAGTAGATCTCGGCAAACTGCCGACTTCAAAAGTAGCTCAAAAAAGGTTGGGCACCCCTGGTCTAAAGCCTGAATTACCAAACCAAATTTTAGCTAATTATCTGTAAAACTTAATGTATTATAGATATTTATCTGTTGACAGGGTTGATGCCAACAGCTAATGTCAAAGTTTTAAGCACATGAATCAAATTAAAAGCAAATATAATTAATTTCAAATAAGTTGCTGATGTGGCAACTGAAACTAATTACAACTCCTCACTAGGAGACCACTGTGTGGCAAACAGAGAACAAACTGGCATATGAGAAGCACAATCCAGGACCGACAACACACAGAAAGACTCAGACTATAAAGAAACCTTAATGAACGCAAACCACCAACACCTGTGAGGAAGACAAGCTGGAACAGGTGAGAGTGGGAGGGGCCACCCTAACCCTAACCAACAAGAAACAAAGCACTGAAAAGGAACACGAAACCCAACAACGTGTAGTGTTTGTAGTGTAAGATGGCATTCAGCTACTACCACACTAATTTTGAGCTCAGGGCCATAAAATTGACTGAGCTATGGATGTTTTTGTTTTTACAAAGGTTAGTTGGTTGTGGCAGCCATCTTGAGTTGGGTTTACTAAAAAAAATGTCAGTTGTAGATGTTTCAGAGAGCCTTCTGAAAGTTTCATTGAAATTTGCCTAGTGGGTAATCAGATATTTGCTAACACAACAGATGAAAGGACCCAAAAAAGACTTGATAATATTTTTTGGACAGTAGAGCTATTTTGTTTTGGTGGTTTAGAAATTCATAAAGTATTTGAGAGTTGCTCAGTCTATAAATTATTTCAACAGCTTATATTTGGCCAAGGCTTTATTTTTTTAGAGTGAAAACACTGAGAAGATGCAACGTCATCTTTGGGTAAATGTCAAGCTTTAAACTGCAATTATTTTCATAGAAGCACATTTTGCTTACCTTTGTGACTTCAGAATAGAAGGAATTGAATTACTAAAAAAATTAAATAAAATAAAACTGATGCAATGTACTCATTAAAAGCAGAGGTTTATTTTCTATTTCTCCCTAGAAGTATAGTACTTGGACAACTGGGTGTGCTCATTACAACACATGCACGTGTGCGCGCACACACGTTAAGATATTGTCATTACAAAGTAGATCCTAACAGTGGTTCTCCTCACTGAGATGGTATTACTATTATGTAAAAGTGTATGTACAAGAACATAGTATTCAGATTATATAAAAGTTATTTTCTAGTTATAGACTATTCTTCTCATTGAAGCCTGAAATTCTGCTAAACATTTGCAGATTTCAGGTCTCAGGTAAGATGCTCAGGAGTAAACTGATGTACATCCCTTTATTACATTATTGGAAATTTATAATATTTTCCCTAATGACCATGGGCTTTGGTACATCTGAATGTTTGAACTTCCATCCATCCATGGTTCTATTTTCTGCAGCCTATCCATGGTTGAGTCGTAGAGGAAAAAAAACTGTCCAGGAGAGAAACCTAGACATCCTCAGCTAAACTCTTCAGATTACCCTGGCTGTTCCCAAGATGTTCTCCAGCCTAAAGGATCAACAATTCCCCCAACAAGTTCTGCCCTGGTGTCTCTTCCTGATGGGACATGTCTAGAAAACATCTACAGGGAGGTGCCCAGAAGGCATCCTAATCAGATGCTCAAACCACCTCAGCTGAGACTTTTTGATACAAAGGATTAGCGGCTGTACTCCGAACTCTCCCTCATTATGGAGTTCCTTAACCTATTTTTAAAGTCCTCCTTTTGTTGCTAGTTCACGACGAAAATTGCATCATCTTGTTTGCAGTTTTGAGCCGTCCACCACTTCGTCAGAACTCGCCAGGAAAAAGTTTCACCCCTCTCGGCATGAGAACTAGTGAGATTGGTCAGAAGTTAGTGGGTGTCTTTGTTCACGCTGAAAGCACTCAGACGTTGCATTTTGCTGCAACTACTCACTTGCAAATGGTTGAAAAAAACTACTTGTTTCCAGAATTCAGCTGTTGTACCTGGAAGCAGATGTATTTATAGATGGTCCAATGCCCAAAGATAGAGATGGAAATAAAAGAGACGTTCTGAAGGGAGTTATCGGTCTGAATAAAAGTGTGGCTATTTAATTGGGACAGATTTGTGGTCAAAAAAATGTTGGGTATCAAAGTGTTTTGGGTTTGTTTCCATTGTGGGTGCTATAGAAAGATGAAGCATGTGCAGTGCCTTATACTACAATAAGAGGGGTTTCCCAGGAGCTTGGCGCAGTGGGTCTCAGGGGGCTTTGAAAGGTGTGTGCAAAAACTAACGTCTAACAACCAAATGACTGCATGTCGACTGTACGGCTTTGGATGGAGTATAATGGGCACTTTACGCTGAGCCCGTTCTACCCTATAGAGGAAGTATGCTGGTGAAGATTTTCAATCATCATCATGATCAATCTAATGGTGGATTCACACCGAACGCATTTTGAGCTGCAGGAGCAGCCAGTTTACATGCAAAGTCTATGGTTGACACGCCTCTAGGGGTCGTGCGTCGCATCACGTCTGTTTTGCGTGGCGCGCAAGGAACACAGAAGGGGCGGCAGAGCATTTTCCGCACATGTGGTGCTGCGGAAGCAGCCAATGCCCATGTTCAAAAATCTGAGCTTTTCGCTGCTCGACGCGTCTTGACAACCAATCAGAGAGAGTCATTTTTCCACGTGACAGTTTCCCGAATGTTGCCCACTAAACCAAAACAGTCAGACGGGAGAGCGCAACGTTTGCTTGCTCTTTAGTAAATAAATCAAAGCCATTTTCTTTATTTTATCTTTATTTCATCCACTGAGGACAGACTGGAAAAAAGAAAACAAGACGCTCCTCCCTCTTCAGACGCGCATCTGGTCTGTGTCCCGGTCTGAACATAGTGCATCCAGCTGGAGGCGTTGGGTGATTTTTTGCTGCTCAAAACACGTTCGGTGTGAACGTAGCATTAATAAAGCTTCAAAAACAAAACAACCATACTTACGGAGCTCCAGTTTCTTTAGATCTCTCATGAGAGGCCACATCACTGCTTGCATCCAAAAGCACCAAGCCGCTGATCAGTCGATCTTCTGCTCCATCTTACCATCATTCAAGAAACCCAGATACCTGAACTTTTACACCTGAGGCAAAAATTCCTCCTCGACCCAAAGGGAGCTTTCCACCTTTTTCCTGTCGAGAACTATAACCTTTATCCTCAACTGTGAACTGCCCCAGTGCAAGCTGAAGGTCATGGTCTGAAGAGTCTAACAGAACAGCAGAAAGCAGAAGCAAGACCCTGAGGTTCACAAACTAAACTCTTTTCTCCCCTGATTCTGTACATAAATACCAGAAATGGTTATCTCCGTAACCAAACACTGATTAGCACTGTTCGATATCCTTACATGTGTTTGTGTGTTTCACTGTCAAGTTATAAACACACTTGTTTGGCTTAAAGTACCTTTCTGAGAACATGCCACTTTGTGCTTTATTATTATTATTAATTTTAAAACCCACACTTTGTTTTGTTGACACTAATACACACTCACACATCATCACGCTTGACTGGCAGAGCTCAAAGCCTGTTCCCTCGGGTGCTGTGGCACCAGTTTTTATTAGAAACGTATTCTAGCAGTGCTTTTAATGTAAAAACGCTTTAAAGTCATTTCACGGCATGTTGAGCAACTTGGCCACATTGTTGTTAGTTCTCTGTGGCTTTTCGCAGTGGAGCAACGAGACCCACTGTGTGTACCAATACACCGGTCAACCTCGTGAACCTCCTCTGCGACGGGTTGTGGAATAGAAACGAAGAGATGACTAGCTCAGTAAATCATTTTGTGCATTTGACCTCAGGGAAATGGATGTTTAGGAAATAAGTGTTGAACTTTAAAAAAATGTTTTATGCTATGGATTTAAGTGCAGTTTGATGGCACAGACTGGGATAATATGAAAATATGGCAAAAACTGTCCAGGTTTCTCATCACATTTCTGTTGTTTTGGATTTTTATCCACTCAGCTCTGATCAAAAACAGCTTCATTACAGTTGCCTTGCAAGCCCTTTCTTTTACAGCACAATACAGATGTTCAAATTGCATTTTTTCCTCCGTCCAACATCACTCAGGAAACAAAGTTTTGCTCGCAAACTTTTCACAGCAGGAGCTCCTGAGAAAGTGCTAAAAAAAAGACAGTGGTGATGAGTTACGCAATCTAACCAGTCAGGGAATGCTCATTATTTCAGCTTTTGATTTGCTTGTTTTAGTAAAGTTTTTTTTTCTACTCCCAGACTTTTATTTATCTTTCTGCTGCAAACTGTGTTGTTTCATCTGAGAGTTGCAGTAACATGACAGCATTCTCCATTCTCATAACCATCAAACTGAATCAAATCGTTCCTCTGAGCTGTGCCAGGATGGAGACTCACAGAGGCTCTTTACTTTGCTTCAGCAATATTTCTATGGCCTATGCCTTTTTTCTTAGGAGAATGTTTCAGGAGCTGCTGAATTTGGCCATATTGAAGTGTTTCTCAGAGTAAACAATAAATAAATAAATAAATAAATAAATAAATAAATAAATA
>NW_013952812.1:260477-261889 GCF_001266775.1 Austrofundulus limnaeus
TGTGTGTGTGTGTGTGTGTGTGTGTGTATTAAATATAATTCTCCTTATTGAATTATATTGGTGCACTTTAAGTGTATTTATTTACTAGTCAATTTATATATTTCTGCTTTTATTTTTAATTATGTCAGTTTTGGTCCTCCGTACTGCAGAAGCCTGATAATCACCCATTCCTTCAAATCAGGTGTGTTTGAGCAGAGAAAAAAATAAAACGTGCAGGGCTGCGGCCCTCGAAGACCAGGATTGCCCACCCCTGCTCTAGGTGAAGCAAGACCACACAACCGTATGCAAACAATTCCACAAAATTTTCCAGTTACAAGATCAAAAGTTAATACTTGCCTTCTTCCAGTGATTCCTTGCCATTGACATATACCATATATTACTGGATTGGGCGTCACGTGACCTGGTCGTGCTTCGCAAGGGGGATTTTTATGCATTGAGCTAATGCTGACGCTAACCATTGAAATCAATGAGCAGAACGTAGCGCAGTGCAAACAAACGCTTTATAAACGTATAAATGGTTCAAATACTTTGCTATAAACTACATAGATTGTTGCAACACATTTACAAGAGCAAAAAGGGTTATGCTTCACAGGTAAATATTACGCATATTTAACCAAAATTAATTATTTTAATCGTAAAAAGCTGTAAGCTAACATTAAAAAGCTTCAACATTCATGTTTAACCTTATTTAAAATCGATTTTATCTGTTGTCAAATATGTTATTTACTGATATTAAACATGTAAAGTATGGACTTTATTGGATTGTTGACTAGTTAGACTGCATAATAATTCAGAAATTATCATGTAGACCCACTAATGACAGACAGTAAAAATGTAATGGTTGAGCATCATAAACATAAATAGTCACGTTGTCAGACAGGTCAGTTTATTCAGATATTGTCTACATCCATTATTTGTGTGTGGGTTTTTTTTTAATTGTTTTACATTTCCAGACAAAAAGGAGAAAGACGATGTGTGCCTGCTGTGGGTCGGCTTCAGATACAGGCTGCATCATTGTGAAGCTGAAGAATAATTCTTGGTGATAAAAATAAATTCATTAAACAATTCTTTGTGACCTGAAATATTTTTTTTGTTTGTTTTTACTGACGTTAAAATTATTGTAGTTTACAGCAAAAACTTTTGTAAATTTAAGCTGACAGTATAAATACATATATTGTATTGTGTACATTTACAATTCTATAGTTGTTTTGTGGAAATATTTGTTAAACACACACACACACACACACTAGGGGTGCAACAATACATGTACCCGTATCGAACCATATCGAACAGTGCTGTATCGAACGATACAGATTTTAAAAATTTACTTTATCAACATGTCATCTGAAGATGCTCTGTGTTGAAGGATCAGTGGATCTGTGTTCGACTACTCCACCTAGGCTGCACTTTTG
>NW_013952812.1:261913-264847 GCF_001266775.1 Austrofundulus limnaeus
CACACACACACACACACATACACACACACACACACACACTAGGGGTGCAACAATACATGTACCTGTACCGAACCGTGCTGTTTCAAACAATACAGATTTTAAAAATTTACTTTATCAACTTGTCTTCTGAAGATGCTCTGTGTTGAAGGATCAGTGGATCTGTGTTCGACTACTCCACCTAGGCTGCACTTTTGAGTGCAGATCTACTGAGAAACTTGCTGTTTCAGCAACATTTAATTAAAAAACTGTACTTTTGTGGTTAAACAAATGTTCATAATTAATATAAATAAATTACAAGTTAAAAGGGGCATGGAAATTTCTCTTTTTTGTGTCGAAAAAATATCGAACCGTGAGACTAAAGTATGGAACCGTGAATTCCCTGTATCGTTGCACCCCAACACATACATACATATAGTAGTTATTTATTTAAAATTTCCATAACTTTAAAATTCACAATTTCCTCAGCTTTATTTTGAACAATAGTTTGTAAAAATCAAGCAAGAAATAAGGAAGTTTTGAGTTTTTCATCAGGATGACTCCTCACAGTCCATTGACATCCATTCATTTTGTTGAGGCTCCTCAGTGCACAACAGAGCTCCAGTGTGTGCACATCCATGTAGCTAGCCACACCCAATCCAGTAATATATACAGTATATATCTGTGTTCCTTGTTTCAGCTATTACACCTTTTTTTGTACATATTGTAAAAGAAAAAAAAAACATTTAATCGTTGAGTCAGTGAGTGTTTGCTGCCCTACATTATGACACCAGCAGTAGTGACATGCAGCACTTGCTGGGCATCCAGGGGTCACATCTGACAGAAATATGTTTAATGTTTCTGTTAAACTAATGGTGTAATGCAAAAGTGACAGCGGTGTAAAGGTTGAAATAAAAGTCTGCATAAACTACTGTGACATTTTGAAGATTGGAGCTTTGAAGTAGCAAAATTCACATTGGATTTTTGAAGTGGGTCTACTGAGAATGTTTTGATGAGCTAATAAGGACTTGTCCCCGTTGGTCTTCACT
Organism: Austrofundulus limnaeus; assembly: GCF_001266775.1. NCBI lineage: Eukaryota > Metazoa > Chordata > Actinopteri > Cyprinodontiformes > Rivulidae > Austrofundulus > Austrofundulus limnaeus. Next base: position 262,939 of record NW_013952812.1, read on the forward strand.
TTAGTGGAACTAGTTGTCATCGGTACCGGTGAACTTAATGTTTCTTCCTCTAAACTGAAGTTATTCAAGAAAATTTCTACAGCCGGTATAATTTTCTCACATTTCAAAAAGGTCAAACCTCTTTAAAATGAAAATATGAACCTTTTAATATAATCTGTTCACAAAAGAAGTGTAATTACTGCCTCATGGTGATATTTATTCTTTGCTTCACAATATATTTTTCTCGCCAGCTTGTTTCTGGTAATCAGATGGATCATTGTTCTAACTGTGTTCTCATTTGAATTGCTATTGAATCTTTACCCTTTTCAGACATACTTCTTAAGCAGGACAGGTCAGGTTGAAGTTAGAATGGAGACTTTAGGTCTTGATAATAGTTGCAATTTCCAAAACCAAAATTTATGATAGAAATATTAGCATCACTTCCAGAGTGGGACAAGTCTGAACTTCAACACACAGGTTAAAAGATGCGTACGTGTGCTAGCTGTGGGTTTATTTGATATACAATCAGTGGAATCCAACAGATTCTGTTATCACATAAATAAATGTCAGTGCTGTTCAAACATTCTTCCCCTCTGTAATCTCTGGGATTTAAATCTGATCATGATGTGAACATCTGAACCAGCCGCAGCCTACCAGGTAAATTTCCCAAAACATAGATGAACAGACTGATGCTTCCATGTGTCAGTCAAATTTCTGCACTGCAGTCCCAACTACAAACATTTCCTCATCTGCTGTAGATTCAAAAGTATGACTGAATTGTGAAGAAGTCATCTTCAGTGGAAACAAATCATCACTTGTTGCATCTTTTTAAAGCTAAATATGAAAAACAAATGCTGAAGTTGCAAGGTCCTAAAATATGTCAGTTTGATTTATCATGAGTGATGTCGCTTTCTGGCCAATCAGTGGGTTGTAGTCTGCTGATGTCGAATCTTCAGCTCAACTCTGCCTGCTTGGACTGAGTGGGCGGGACCACCCAACGTAAAGACGCAGAGCCTTCACCGAGCTGACCAGGGTCGAGCCAAGCAAATGTAAAAGGACCTCTGGTGCCTTCCTAAGTAAAGCTGTTTTTGCTGTCACTTCAGATTCTTGTTTTGTTCACCATAAATTTGTTTTGTTTTTTATCAACTTCCTCAAGATTAGCTGTATTCTTGAGTCCAAACTATCTGAATCCATTGCACTGTAAAAGTATTTAGGAAGGCTTCAAAGAGTACTGTCCAGGGGTCTCATTTATAAAGGATTGCGTGGAAACCATACTAAAAGTGAACGTACGACCAAAAGGTGGAAATGGCGTACGCCAAAAAAAATTCATATTTATAAAACAGTGCGTACGCACGTTTCTGCGCATCTTTCCTTTATAAATCACAGCCGCATGTCAGAGTTTGCACACGAGGTCCCGCCTCAGGTTCTACCCTCTACACGCCCACATTCAACCATAAACAGTCAATGTAAAGTACCTCATGTGTTGGAGAACAGTCTGATCACCTCCTGACTGGCTCAAATTGTCAGCAGCTGCAGTCACTCTCCTAATGAGACTCTGGGCTTTAAAAGGCAGCTGTGATGATCAGACCTTCGCTGAAACATAACCACGGTTTGGTATGAATCTCAGCCTCTCTAGAGTACTTTACTTAGAATAATCTAACTAAAGTAAGAACTCTTTGTGTCCTCAGTTTTTGTTCCCCTGTGGATTATCCTACCTGCCTGCCTGCCTGCCTGCTCAACCTCACCTGGGACCTCTTGTGAATACTCACCTTTGGAACTCACTCACGTAAATATCATCTTGGATGCACTCACCTGGACCTTCTGGATCCTCTCCCCCTCTTCCACGCTCCTGGACCTCTCCTCACCTGTAAGCAAACTAGGGCTGCCACGATTAGTCGACTAGTCACGATTATGTCGACTACTAAAATAG
>NW_013952812.1:267952-270548 GCF_001266775.1 Austrofundulus limnaeus
AGCGTATGCATGGGTCAAAGCTGGCGTGAGGCACTGCACATTTTCACGTCAAGTTTGGATTTTATAAATCACAACCTTGGCATAAAAAGTGGCGTAAGCAAGTTGCTGGCCTCAAATTGTGCGTACGCCAGTTTTATAAATCCGACCCCAGATGTCTAAATGTTCAGAGTCTGAGTTAATCCAGTAAGTAACCCCAGCTACAGCCTTTTTTATGTGTGCAGAAGTTTACAACAAAACTCAAAAAAACAATGCAACACTCAGACCCGATGTTCCTCTCAAATCATGCAAAAAACAATATTTAAGTACATTAAATTGAAGGGGCAATATCATGTAAAACCAACTTTTCTAAATGGGAATTTATGAGGAGGTTCTTTGGAGTGGGCAGAGTTTGTAAAACCATGATTGGTCAGATTGACTTGTCTTATGGAGCAAGTTAAAAAAAACAAACTAATTGTAATAGTAACATTACTGTGAATATAAATATAATTTATTGACTGTATATTTACAGTTTAAAACAGAATAATGTCTCAAATAAAAAAAATTGTGAATACAGACATTTTATTAACCTTATATTTGGTGCAACTAGTACCTTCCTGTCTTGCGTTATGACTGAAATTGAAATTAATAAGTTATAGGTGCAGTCTGGCCATTTTAACTGAGTTACTCGTCCCCCAATTGCCCAGCATTCGTCCAACCTAATCTTTATGTATTTTTCAAGCTCCACCCAAAATAGTCAAATGGACCAATCATGTCTTTGACAAACTTCCACGCACCAAGAACCGCCCACTTAGTGGAGGCCCCCTTCTCCAGATTTTCCTGAGATTGTTGATCATATTTCCAGCAAGTATTTTGATTTTTTGTACCTCCTCCGCAGAAGCCCACTTCAAACAAAATCTAATTATTCTGTTAAAGAAAAGTTTTCTACATTTGATGAATCATACAGAAGAAAGTCAGAATGAAAATTTAAAGTAAAGTATTAAATATGTAACTGTAGCACCTCTGAATACAATAATGAATCAGAAACTCAGATTTTCTGCCTCTTTCTTTACCTTAACCCTTAGATGCATAAGTGGGTCTGTTTTGACCTGGCGAGGTCTTTTTTTTTTTTTTTACAATATCTTTGTAATGAAAAGTTTTCATCATTTCATATTCCAGGTATTCCTCAACAAACATGTTACTGATATCAGGCAATTTTTTTTGTTTATCTTTTATACATTTTAAGAAATAGCATTTTTTCAATTACTACCCCAGTGGGTCAAAAATGTCCCGCACTTATTTCCTGTGGAATTTAATGGGAAACTTTGTTTCTTACCAACTGTGACTGTCAGGAATACATATTTTGTGGACCATACACACTGAGTCCTAAGTGTCACCTTTGAATAATAATATTTTACACAGCAGGAACTCTTACATGTAAGTATTATATTTATTTCTTACCTCACAAATGTGTGTGCATGTGTATGCATGTGTCAATCATGACTACTGTGGCAGTGTTTTTGGCATGAATCAACATATTAACCTACTTCAAAGTTAGCTAACACTAGCTATCTAACCAAGCTAGTGAAAATTACTGTATGTATTGTTTCTGTGTGTTTCTCCTGGAGAAGGATCTCACTCTTGTGGGGACCATTCGTTTTTCTACTGTTTATCAGGGGTAAGGTTGCAGAGGCAGCAGCCTAAGCAGAGACCCAGACTTCCCTCTCCCCAGCCACTTGAGCCTGTTCCTCTGGGGGAATCCCAAGGTGTTCCCAGGCCAGCTGAGAAAAATAGTCCTTCCAGCGTGTACTGGATCTTACTCTGGGCCTTCTCTGTGGGACGTGCCCAGATCACCTCACCAGGGAGGTGTCCAGGAGGCATCCCAACCAGATGCCCGAGCCACCTCAACTGGCTCCTCTCGATGTGGAGGAGAAGCGGCTCTACTCTGAGTCCCTCCCGGATGACCGAGCTTCTCACCCTATCTCTAAGGGTGAGCCCAGACACCCTGTGAAGGAAACTCATTTCTGCCGCTTGATCTTGTTCTTTCGGTCACTACCCAAAACTTGTGACCATAGATGAGTGTAGGAACATAGACTGACAGGTAAACCAAGAGCTTCACCTTCTGGCTCAGCTCTCACCACGACAGACCGGTACAGCGCCCGCATCACTGCAGACCAATCCCCCTGTCAATCTCCCGCTCCATTCTTCCCTCATTTGTTAATAAGACCTCAAGATACTTCAGCTTCTACACTTGGGGCAGGACCTCTTTCCGACCCCGACCAGGATGAGGCACTCTACCCTTTTCCGGCTCAAGACCAAGGTCTCAGATTTGGAGGCATCAATCCTCATCCCAGCCGCTTCACACTCGGCTGCGCACCACTCCGGTGAGAGCTGAAGGTCATGATCTGATGAAGCCAATATGATCATATCATCCGCAAAAAGCAGAGATGTGATCCTAAGGTCACTAAAATGGATCCCCTCAACACCTTGGCTGTGCCAAGAAATTCTGTCCATGAAAGTTATGAACAGAATTGGTGACAAAGGGCAGCCTTTTACACACACACACACACACACACACACACACACACACACACACACACACACACACACACATAATGGA
>NW_013952812.1:271168-293677 GCF_001266775.1 Austrofundulus limnaeus
CAGTCTCACAGTCTCAACAATCCTCCACCAGACTGAAGTAGCGCCGTGGAAAGCTGCAACTGCAGTAGAGCAAATTCAAAGTTTACCGCAGCCCTCTAGAAAAAATATATATAAATAATTTGACAAAGCACGCAGCGTCTGTCTGCCGCAATCAATGCACTGACTGCATCTCAGCTCAGACTGCAATAATGCTGCTCTTTTTCAACTTTCAACAGCAATATGTGTGTTCATAAATCCCAATCAGTCCATGATGCTCATCTGTCCATTCTGCGAGGGGAAAAAATAGACACAAAGTGGAAAAATTTCCACTTTTCATGTCTTACTTGTGTCCAGTGGGAGCGATGTGCGGCACAGAGCTCAGGTGATTTCTGTGACGAAGATGAATCCAATAAGACCTTATCTGCTGCGGCTCACAAAATGATTGGAGCTAAACTATATCTGGTTCTTTTGTTTATTCAATCAGACACAAAGCAGGAAACAATGTATTGTATTTTTTTTTTTTTTGAACCACAGTGAGTGTATGAACAAGAGACAACAGCCTGTAGACAAAATACTCCCTGAACCAGCCTGGAGTTTTGTTTCTCCCAGGACATTTCGGACTTGCTTTTTTTGACGATCAAACAGTTGCGTTAAGCTGGAGCTATGTCTAATCAATTAACAGCTTCTCTTTCCACAAACGAATGAAACTTGACATTTCTGCTTGTGGTTGGTTTTGGGGCAAATGGCTTGACTTATTCTAGCACTTATGCACCCTTTAACCATACCACCAGTGCCAACTGCAAACAGAAAATAAACTGAGGAAGAAACTTAAAATAGACATTGATTTGCCTTGAAGATGACATCACTCACTTCTCATGCTGACTGTTAAATCTAAAACTATTTTTAGATGGGAAATACAAAACAGTGGAGTCAACATTTAATGCTCTTTTCTATTAAGTTGACAGTTTCCTAACTAAGTGTCGGGAAAAATAAAACAAAACAAATCAGATATATAATTGAACAGCAATATGAAGCCTCTTCTGCTTTGACTTTGCACCTTGTTTTTCCCCTTTGTTGCCATTTTTGTATGCAAAGTAGAAAGCTTCACTATAATGCATTTTCTTAAATTGAGCACAGATTCCAGTCAGTGAATAAACTTTCTCACTGGGCTGCAACTGTTGGTAATAAATCATCGTCACGATCATTTGTGAAAGTTTCCAGAATGTCTCAAAATATTTGCAAGGGTTCCCAGTTTCCCCACGTCTTTTATTACTGGAATAAAACGATAGGTTGAAAAAAATCCACAAGTTAATTTTCCCAGGCAAACATGTTGTCTAATGAGGTTACAAAAATTTGCAAAAAAAAAAAAAAAAAAAAGCCCCAACTGTGATCTGGAAATGCAGCATTTTTGGTTTGATGTATCAGAACCTAAAAGCTGCATTGTCATTTGTGTTCCATAACATTCATCCATTTCTGTCATAAAGGTGGTAAATTTTGTCCACTTTATGAGGTCAGATTAATGCGAGTCACTTGCTAAAGTGATCCATTTCATGAGTTACTTGGGTCGGTCAAGCTAAACATCAACATTATGAGATATATGAGCCACACATTGGACACCAGTTTGCTTAACCTCTTCTTTATTGCAGTATTTAACTCACGAATTAGATTCACTGAATCGGCCTGAATCAACAGTTTTTCTGGTGAGTTGTTAATTGAAAACATTTCAAATTATTCGGTTGTTTTTCATGCAAGTCCACAAACTCATGGACTTAATGGTCACCTGCCAGAAGACTTGCAGGATCTGGGTTAATTGAGTCCTTGGATTTGGGAGTCCAGATTCAGTAGGAAAAATCTAAGTAAGTTAGTGACCACCCACATGTGGCTGTGCAGGGCTGTGGGTAGCTGGTGCTGATCTCCAGTGAGAGCCGGCACTTGGCATAGGCGAACTAGGCGGTCGCCTAGAGCGCCATCTGCTGGAGGGGGCRCCAAACTGCAGAAGAAAAAAATGTAATTATTTGTAATCCCTGGTTGTAACTCTGCTCAGCGCCCCTTTCAATTAGCTTTGTCTTAAAAAAAACTATAATGAAGTATCACAGGAGAAATAAACTACTCTACCCATACCCCCCCCCCCCCACACACACACACACACATGAAGCATTCGCCCCACCCTCTCTCTCATTTGATCGACGTTGCACTGACTCGTCCTGCTCCATGTGGGGGTGGTAGCCTTGCTGCGAAGCAGGAGGAAAGGAGAGCAGAAAAAGTTCAAAACTTAATTCTACAGACAGAACAGGTTGGAAGATGTCTTTTATGTTATTTATTGTTTGCTTTTTTAAATCATCCTACAGGCTCTGACGTTAGATAAATTTGAAATGAGGTTTTGAAAAAATCCGTAAGACTTGAAAAAATCCGTGAGATTGCTCTATATGTCCGTTTACTTGCAAAATGATGTAAAATCCTTATAACTTATGGACAATCTGTACAAGTTGACATGTTATTTATTTGCTTTCTGGGAAAGCAAATAAATCTGTTTACCATAGTACCTTTCACTGTTTCACTGTCAAACTTGTTTTTTAGGGGTTTAAATTGGGGTGGGTGGGACATAATTCGGGGAGGGGGAGGTTGGACTTCAACTCGCCTAGGGCACCAAAATGGCTAGAGCCAGCACTGTCTCCAGTGGTCATTGGGTTAGAGGTGGGGTACACTCAGGACAGGTCACCCATCCATCACAAGGTCACACAAAGAACTAAATAAACCTAACATGCATGCTTTAAATTGTGAGGGGAGGGGGGACTACATGCTGAAAGCCCACATCTGCACAGGAAGAACATTCAGACTTCATAAAACAAGTGTTCCTCTTTCTGTTGAACTTTAGCAGTACTTTATCAACAGGATATTATGAGATACTGAAAACATGAATACAAATCTGTAAATAACCCATTTTATGGTGTATTCATGAGTGTCCTTTTGGTTTGTTAGGAAGCTCTAGAACATCATAAAGATCTGTATTTTATTTATTAACTATGAATGAGCCATCTCAAAACCCATCATTACAATGAGTACAATAGCAGACTAAGACACATCAGTCATGCAGCAGAGAGCAATTAAATCATTTTATACCATTTAATGACTTGGAGTCAATGTGCATCACTGATAAGTCTCAGTATATAGATATTAGCTTGAGGTTGGCAAAAAATGCATCTAAATGTAGTCATTTTCAAAGCGCGGAAACTGAACCTCAGAAGCTCAGATGTAATTAAGATATGAAAAATATGAAAGAAAGGCGATTTATAAAAGGTGTGTTGGTTTGAGATTATATATCTCTTTAAAGCTGTGCGTTAACTGAACACAGCGGGAGTCTGAAACTACTGGAAAAACAGTGTAAATAATTTCCCCACATGCAGAGTCTGCCTCTGAGATTCAGTACAGCCATTAGAAGCCATAAGACAGATGTGATACTCCAACTCAGACTAAAAAGAGCACCATAAACTTAGTAAAACAAATGTTTACATTGACTTTCTCATAAAATGGTGAAGCAGAGCTAGATTTAGGTCCAGAAAATCTCTTAAACCTTACCTTTTAAGTTTGCATTTTGGAAAACTCCACTTTTACTTGTACTTTACTACACTACGTCTAGTTTTTTCAGTCAAGATCAAACGAAAAACAGGCAGCTTGGTACTGGATCTGAATTTATATCTGAATTGATCTCAAACATTTAACTGGGGAAAGATTAGTGAACTTGGCTGAAAAAACACCACTAGTCTTCAGTCCAAGCCTCCTGGTAAAGGGCAACACTCCAAATGCAGCCTTGTTTGCTCCACAGTTCAACGTCCCATGAACCCACATTCTAGCTGAACTCACTCGTTGAAACAAGATGCAGGATTACAGTTGTAAAGACTCCAGTACTTGTATCCAGAGGCGTACTTTTCACGGGGTTCTGTATAAGTTATCAAAAAACACAGAGCCTGTATGACATGCTCATGTTCTCCCACATATTTTATATTTCAACATTAAGCCACTGTGTCATCTGTACCGCCAACATATTGGGCAAGTCCACAATACAACTCACAATGGGATGCTCATCAAACCATTAGGTGCTGGTAATGCTATCTGTTAAGGCAATCTCTGTTAGGGGACCTTTAATCACTGTTTATAAGGGAGTCCTAAAATATCACCAAACATTTGGGATGATTTTGAATTTTCTTAAGTAAGTTGCAGAGGCTTGTAAGTTTTGTCACATGAATTTTGAGCAAAAAAAAAAAACCACTTTCACCGCAAAATATACCTCAAAATAGTTGTAGATGTCAAGATCATTCGAAATTCTTTCAGTTCAGCTTTCATGAATTCTACAGTGCTAGAGCAGAGATGGGACGAATGGCTCGTTAAAGGGTTCCGGACCTTGATGAGCAGTTTGTTTCATAGAGCCGTTAAAAAGAGCTGTTTGGTTTTGAACAATTTACGTGATCACATGGGAAGATGAAGAAACGTCACCATGTACGCCATATGGGATGATGTCATGTGCGTGGAACCGTGTGGGGTTTTATAAGCAGAGCACACTCCCTGCCCTTGAACTGCTGTATTCAACCAATGGAGGCACAATCGCCTCTGTGGTTGAGGAGGAAAAAATATGAATATAACTGTGGTCATAGTTGGACGATATGTTAAACCGTTCAAAACCCGCTTTTTACCGTCCGTTTTAGCTAAGAGCATTTGTTTTGTCTACTACCGCTAAGCTAAGAAGCTAACGTTGCTACTCTGGGACCTTCATCAGCTTAGCAATGCTAATACAGAAGCTAACAATTAGCGAGTCTGGTTCAACGCCCCGCACAAACCACAACGGATAAGCCCCCAATCGGCACACAGTCCCAGTTTTATTAACAATCGGTAAAGCAAAAAAGATTTTGCTCACCTGTTTACTGGCACCAGGACGTGTAGCGATCCGACGGTCACCCCCAAAGGCCTGCGCCTAAGGAGTCCCACTCCAGCCTCGCTCGCAGTAAACTGATCAGCCGAACGTCGGGGTCACCAAAACTGTAAGAAAATACGTGTTTAATAACGGCTGAAGTCAGATGAAAACACCAGTGTTAAATAAAATGATCTGTGATAAGAAATAAATGCCATACAACACCAGAATTCCGGAGTGAGGTTTATTGCCACCAGAATGACAACCGAAACCACACTGCCTCAGAACCAGGAAGTCACGTTTTAAATACATTCCAGTATCTTCAATGCCTGAGTTCGCCCTCTGGTGGCCTACAGCTGAAACCCAGGCATTCAGACAAACAAACTTCACTCTTGTAAGTACCTATGTTTATGTGTTGTTTTAATGATTCGGACCAGTATCTACACATAATATAACAAACATGATAAAAGTATTATAAAATAAGGAAACCCTAATACTCTGGTGTTGTTTATAATCAGTACTGAGCTATAATAACTATAAATTTCTTCAATAGGGTGAATAAAAATTTAAACTATGGACGTCTCTGCAACTCAGTTCCTATTGTTTTTTTTTTTTTTTCTCAGGAGCCATTCAAACTATTTGGATTGTTCGCAAACGGCACATCTCTATGCTAGAGATGCATGTTAACACCAAATTGTCAACTAGTCTCTGGAGTTGTAGTCTAGTAAAATACTATCCAAGTATTAACACTCCATTCATGATTCCACCACTTTAACCCTCTGGTGCTTGTTGTAGACATACCAGGTTCTTGCAAATAAAATCAATTACTTTCTCATTGTTTGTCTGACTGTAGACCAAACTAATTTTTAAACTGGAAAATAGTTTCTTGACTTTTTTTTTTTGTTAGCTTTGTCAGTGACGAGACGTTTTTCAAGTAAAAAAAAAAGCAAAATGTGTTGTTTTCCCAATAAAAGGATCTGAGATACTAGGAGAGCAGCTAGTGTAGATGTCATTCTAAATCTGGAACAGCAGATGACGGGATCAGCCTAAACAACAGGACGGGGGTATCTGTGGGTTGGACACAAAAGCACACAACATCTGGAATTTAGGAAGGAGGAATTTCACTATTTTGGACCCTATTGGATGTAGATTTAGCTGAGAAAGATGGTAAAAGAACAAGGAGAAGAAGAAATGTGACAGAGTGGTCAGAAAGATACGGCTTTTGTGTTTCCCAGCCTCTAACTTTTTTTTTTTTTTACTTGTCAAAGCACACGTTAGAGGACAATCTCAATGAACTGGTTTCACAGCAGGTCAAACTAAGAAAAAAGTATAATCACAGGAGGAGGGAGGGGGGAAAAGGCAATGAAAAGAACCTGATAATGAGTATGGGGAGCAGCATGATAAATGGTGGCAATGAAATCAAAACTGGTTTAATGGCAGCATAATGAGGATGGTTAAAACTAAGAGTCTGAACAAAAAAATATATATAAAGAGTTTGAGAACATGAAAGTCAAAGCAGAAAAGAAAGCTGCGAGCATAATGAAAGCAGTGGTCGGGGTAAAATCTATAGAAGACAGCGCGAGGGGAAAGATGGAACGTTAGCCCTCTCTGCTGCAATAAGCCTCCAGCAGCGAGGGTAAGAGGCAGAGAGGCCAGCATTCCTGACAGAGCCTTATCTCATCTTCAGCCTGGAATAAAACCCATTTTCCAGCCCCGAGACAATAAAGCACAAGGTTACTAAACCTCACACCCGTGACACCCCTATTTAGAGGGAGGCCTCGGCCCGACATAAAAATGCATAACACCATCACGGTGCTGAGAGATAGTGCATGACACCGGGGCTTAGCTTTCTGTGTCTGTGAGCATGTATGTGTGCTTTATGATAATGCACGAGAAGTGTGTTAAACTCATGCTCAGGCGGATAAAGTCGACCGGGGCAGGGGGAGAAAAAAGCAGCGACAGTCCATGCTGTCGTGTTATTTTTTGTTGTTGTTGTTGTTGTTGTTTTTGTTTTGTTTTGTTAAAAAAAACAAGAGTCGATTTAAGTATGGTATAAAATAATGGATGCCAAATGTAAAATAAAATGCAAAAATTTGTCACAAACATGTTTTCGATATTTAGCTCACTTGCAGAGTGAAGTTAAAACATTTCCACTAACATTTTGTTTTTCTACAGAGCTCACAAGAGGACATGGCAGTTTTTGTTCCCCCTTTGGCGTTACATCGCAATAATTTTCGCATTTTCTCACAAACTTGCTGCTGTTGTCTAACTCAGCCTTGTAATGAACATATCACAGCCACATATAAAGTTATACATAAAGTGCAGATATTTTAACTCTATGCAGCCACGCCTAGATTTACCCAACTTGTGTCGACACATCCTGTTTCAGTAACTGGATATTTCAAAATAAAAGTCTCATTCAATGCAGTTAATACAAAACATTAAAAGTTTGACTGGGAACACAAAATTTTTGCAAGGAATGCAAAAGTAACGTGAGGTTACGCAAGACTACTGCATGGAAACGCAAACGAACCCCCCCCCCCCAACCCCCAAGTGTTGTTTTCGTTAACAATGACCAAATATTTTTTGCTGATGTCCCTTTTTATTCATGACGATAACGAGACGGTAATGAAATAAACGTAGCTTTTTGATGACTAAGACATGACGAAAAGGGTGTGAGGTTTGTTTGACGAGACGAGACTGGACGAAAATGCTTGTCGGTGGTCTGTCAATCATTTAGAACTCAGAGTGGAGGGAGGGACAGCAGCACTGTTACACACGCCTGCGCCACTTCGCAAATGGGAGTTAGCAACTGTGCATGTCAGTGCTTCTATTCTGAATAAAAGCCTAGTGCATGTAAACACTCGTTTGCACAAGTTTAATAGTCCACTAACTAAGTTTAGGACTGCATGATGTCCGTGTTTTATAAATAAGATGCATCTTCATCGTCCTGGCTGACAAGTTTGAGTTGATGTATGTTCATTGCACTTTAGCAAATTCTGAGAAATAAAGCCACAAAGTGAGAATGTTTTTGTTTTGGGCATTTTTAGAGTGATACAAATACACAAATGTTAACACAAATTACTCAAATTAATTTGTAAAGACTAATATGTTGTCTTTTTTAAGACTAAAAGTAAACAATTTTTTAAAGCTTTCGTCGACTAAAACTCGACTGAAAACATTAAATATAGAAATGACTAAAACTGACTAAAACTAAGAAGTGTTTCTGTTCAAAAGACTAAGGTTAAGACTAAAATTAAAATGGCAGTCAAAAACAACACTGTCCACCTCCATTTCACTTCAAGAGCTCCATATTATTTAGCTGTCTGTTCTTACATATTGCAGATTTTTATTAAATGTTAATTTAAATATTAATACTAAATCTAAATTTGTAAATTTAAATGTAAAAAGAAGTTCTTAAATGTTGCAGCTAAATTATAAAGTTTACAATTAATTAATTAAATAATTAAATATTTAGAATGGAACACATCCTGTGTCGTTGGTGTGCAGCTTTTTTATGATGTCATCATCCTGTGACAAAAGTAATTGCTAACGTTATACTGTTGAAGTTGGAATTTAAAATCAAAGTGCGTTCATTGAAAACTGTATGAATGTTACCTCTGACTGTTTGAAGTGCAGCTTGGACACTGGCCACAATTGCAAGTTTAATTTGTTGCAGGGTAGTGTTAGCTGCATTAGCAGGGTTAGCAATGTCAGCAGTTGCTTGTGTCGCAGGATGATGACATCATAACAAAAGCTGCGGATAACCAGTAAAGTCTGAATTCTTTCTGAAATACATAAATTTAATCTTTAACATTTAGCTATAACATTTACATTTAGGTTTACACATTTAGATTTAAGATTTAACATGTAGACACAACATTTACCATTTAAATTTAACATTAAGTAAATATTATCAAATTACAAGAACGGTGAGCTAAATAAGAATAAAATGTTAGTGGATAGTTTTTAATTTTTTTTATTTTTACACCGAGAAAGTGAGCTAAATAATGAAAATGTGTTAGCGACATTATTTAGCATTTTATTTTACACTCAGCCGCCCTGTAATATAAAGCAGGAGAGAATGACTGGTGCGTGTGCATGCATGCTTTCAAACAACTGAATGCATTCGCGTGCCCTACAGCGAGCACATTTGACTGCCTCCCCTGGGATTTCTTTCTCCACGCGTCGAAGTGAATCTGGCATGTGGTCTCTCATCATCGCTAAGTGGATTGAGCATTGTGATGGGGGGGGGGGGGGGGGGGGGGGGGGATCAGGCACCCACAGAAAAAGAAAATGCCACACAGATCATGCGGTAATGGGATTCACCTCTGCTGTAATGGGCGACAAGTGTTTCCCGTCTCTCCATCCGCCATCCATTCATGCAGGAGCGCTGCCTATCTAAACTTTGCCCGAGGTGACGTGGGAACAGAAGCGACACATACAATGGGGAGATGATCATGAAAGAGAAAAGAGAAAAAAAGGATGAACTGGAGAGGGGGAAAAAAACGCCTTTGTGGAAAGCTCAGAGTTCTCATATATGCCCACGAGTCTTCGTGGTTCCTGTCTTGTTCTCTAACAAAAATCACAGCCTAAATGTGAAATGTCCGGCATGACAGAGAAACGCACTCTGGCGAAAGGAGATGCAAAACACAGGGTGGCTTAGGCTAACATTTGCCCAGAGCTAACGCTTGCCTGATTTAATTACTCGTAAAGCTCATCTCTCTGACTATTTGGAGACGTGCATAAAATAAAATACCTAAAACAGACATAAATACAAACAGGCCGCCATAGTGTGAAAAAAAAAACATGCTCTGATTTGTCATTTCAATGCCAATTAGACTAATTAATCCAAAGCGTGTTCGGCATCGTCTGCGTTGCGCGTGGAGCGTTTACCAGCAATGTTACGGTAATTGCATATGTGTAGCAAAATTATGCTTAACTCATCGCTGTTTGGCTCAGACACAGGCCAATTCTAGCATGGCCCTCAACTTGCTCATCAGAGTGTGATGTGTCAAACTGGAACCACACCAGACACCCACCCATCTGACGGGAAAGGCTTCTCTGGCTTGCTCTTCTAAAGAACAAAGTTTTGCCGACCTGTTTACCAGCTCCTTTAACTACTTAAAATGTATTAAAGTGTGTGTGTGTGCAGGAAGGCATTCCCATGTGGGGCCAGTTTTTGGCTTACTCACCTACTTGTGGGGACTAACCAGTACTTATGGGAAAATGAAATACCATTAGTGGGTTATTGGTCAGGTTAGGAAAGCATTCACCCGGAGGGTCCCACCTGTTGGCTCAGCAGAGTTGGTAAATCCATTAGGAAGTGCATGCCTGCTCAAGATCAGGTCCAGTCCTGGGCCACTGGGTCCTGTCTTTATGGGAAGTGCACAATGGAGTTAGCAGGGAGTAAGAGGTGTGTTCTGGTATATAGGATGTTTACCGTGGGGCTTATCTATTGAAAGAAATGTTTAGATTATTTAGAATAATTCCTTTTAGTGACTGTTCACAGTTCACAGAGGTTAGTGTTACTTTCTGGTTTAGATGTATATTTTGGAATTATTAATATATGCTGATCCATCAGCTGGGACTGGTCTAAAATGCATCTATTTTAGGTTCAATCAGAATAAAGATAGTTCTTTTTTGTTTTAAATTGTAATGTTCTTGTTTACTTTAAGCAGTTTTCACAACTATGGATTTGGTGGTGCGTGTTTCTTCTAATTTTGGGGAGGTTAATTTGGATTACTTTAAGGTTACTCTCTTTTGGAGGCCTTGTTTATCTGTGTAGTTAGTAGGGTCCACGAGCAATTTGGCCATTTATCACGTTTTTTATTAGCGTCACAAGATTCCAAAAACTGCAAAGTCAGCTCATTTCAGGTCTTTTGATGACAGCGAGCCCAGATGTGATGTGTGTCGAGTGTCGCTACTTCCTCACAACTTGCCATAGAAATGAATGGAAGTCAATGCATTGTCCCTATAAAGATAGCTGTACTAGTGTACTGTGTGTGTTTGTGTGTGTGTGGCAGGGGCTAAGCTATTTGTCAGGAGGGAACATTTATCTAATCTTTCTTGAGCTATTTTGCTTGGAGTTACAGCTCTGGGGAAGTTAAGACAATTAGCACTTTTTTAGGACAGATTAGGCTAGAACTCTGTCAACTTTCAAAAAGCATGGGGCCGGGCTGGTGGGCCGGGGCAGTGGCTGATGAGATCATTTAAAGACACTAAATTGGAACTTGGCCCTGCTGGTAAACACAGCGCTACCTTCTTCGAATGAGGTTCCTTACAGGGACTAATTAAATACCACTGTGTTGTTAATTTAAAGGGCAACGTTTAAAACTAAATTTACTCCAAGTCGTCAATGAGCCAGTCTGCGTCTTCTGGGTCAGGGGTTCTCAAACTTTAGATTCAAAAAGTGCAAATCTGATTTCTCGATAAGGTTAAAAGTCTGGAACATCTAAGCAAATGCTTTTTAATAAATTTGCTTACAAGCAAAAGAAACAGTTCATTGCTTGTGACCCTAAACTTGTGACACTGAAGCTTAATGTGCATGTTAGTTTTTTTTATTATTTTTTACTGAAGTATTATTAACTTACAAGTCATGGCTCAACAAACTAAAATGCCTTAGTTTTCACACAAGAATAAATACATTAAATAAACTGGACTTAAAAACCATGAGACATGTTCTTTTAAAGTTACTGAGGTAAGAGTTACACACGCTTTCAGACAGTGGCCTGGTGTGAAAGATGTCACCGTTTGACGGTGTTGTCAGAGTAAATCACTTAAAGGCACAGTGTGTAGGATTTGTTGTTTTCAGTGACATCTAGTGGTTGAGTGGTTGAATAATCCTCCCTGGTCCTCCCCCCACCCCCACCCCCCGCTTCCAAATGCTACGGTGTCTCTCAGGTGTCAAAAACCTTTGATAATTCCAACCGCGATGTCTACCAGCAGCTTCAGGGCTAGTGATGTTTCAAGTGGTAAGATTATGAGCTTTAATAAGTAAAATTATCCCAGCTATGTTTACATGCACAAATTTTTTTATTCGGATTGAAATGTATTCAGATTTAATAATCCGAATAAACTGTTTACATGGACAAAATCTGATCATGAAAAGTGTTTACATGCACCAGAGTTTTATTCAGMATAAAAGTCCGGACATGCGCAGTGTTGTAAACGTTCAGCTCTACTTCCGTGTTACAAACGTAAACAAAGCTCCTCTGTGCGCTCAGGTCGGACCCGTGTCAGCTTTTAATAACGGTAGAGACGTCGTTACTCCTCGGTTGAGCTGCAGCCTGCAGATGAAGCAATACGTGCTTTTTATTTATTTTTTTTGCGAAGCAGCGTCCGCTGTTTGCCTCCTTTTTCATCAAAGAGAGCGAGGAGGCAAAGTTCTGCACGGTGTTGCACAGCTGGAGCGCTGCTGTCCCACCGGGTGAATGAAAGTCAGCAGACATGCGCACAGGTCAGTTTTCTACAATCAGAATAAGATGATCCAATTAAGTGTTTACATGAACCTCATTCCGATTATTAATCGGTATAACCCACCCTTTTCATTCGGATTAAAAGTTCATTTGGATCGAGCTCAATCGGATCAGAATAAACCGAACGGGCTGTTTACATGACGCATTTTTATTCCAAACAGCCATTTAATCTGATTACTTTTGTCCATGTAAACGTAGCAGACAGACAACAAATATTACATTTATAGTATTACAACTAAAATTGTTTTTTGACACCACCACCGCATTTTGTTCTTCATGAGCCTTCGTAGACAAGATGGCGGTGCAAGATGGCACCTGCCTGTAGGGTGACCCCATGACCATAGAGATATAAACAGCTTTTTATAAGGTAAAAATAATAAAACAAGGTCTTTGTCTGCAATGATTAGACATGTTTTTTATTATTGTCATTAGTGATTATCACAATTTCGGCTAAAAGAATTGACAAAATCCTACACACTGTGCCTTTAAATGTTTATTTTAGTGCTGGGCATGTAAACAAGTTATTACCACAATAACGCAGCCAGTGCTTAATGGCAACAATTAGTTTAACGTGCAATAATGAGGTCATTTAAAAACAAATATTTTTTTAGTTTGTTGCTCACTGGCTGTGAACATACAAACACGAAACGGTTGAAAATTGATTAAACATTACAATACCTTAATGCTCTAAACATTTTTGAATTATAATTTAATTCTGTGCATAATCATGAAACTAATCGTGAATAATCTTAAAAATATCTTGAGTTTGTTAAATATTGTAATGTATTCCCAGCAGTAGTTTAATTGTCAAGAGGCGTCAATGCCACAATTTAACTACAATTGTTGGTGATAATACACTCAAACCGATGAGAATTTGAGCACAGTTAGGACAAAACAAAACAAAAAGATTTACCAGACACATTATATGTGTTATCACAAAGTGTCAGTATCTGATCAGTATCGCTGATACCAGCCACATTTTACTTGGTATCAGTATCGGAAAGAAAATYGGCAGTATTGAACATCACTAATTGTTATTTCCCAAAAGACAATCTGAAAAAAGTGGAGTGCTTTTTTATTCTACCATACTTTTTTATACTATTCCAGCTGCAAGTCTTTTAGGTTTAAACTCTGCCAGCTTTGCACATCTAGAATAAGACATTGTTTGCTCTTTTTTTCTTTGCAAATCATTTTCACTCAGACTGGATGAAGAGCATCATTGAACAGCTTTTATTTTTTTTTTTGTGTGTGTCACAGACTCTCAGTTGGGTTTAGGTCTGGACTTTGACTGGGCTATTCTAACACATGAATATGCTTCAGTCTGAACAGTTCTATTGTAGCTCAAGCTGGATGTTTCAGGTAATTTAATACAAATCTTCACTTTGTCACTTTTCTTTACCCGTTTCTGCATTCTGCAAGATTGAGAATAACAATATTTTTTTTGAAAATGCCATAGAATGTAAATGCTAAAATTGCCAAAATTTATCACTGTCTGCACAAAAACAACTCTTGAACGCAAGACAGGCTTGTGTTTCCATCCTGTGTGTTCTGAACAAAGGGATCTTGCAAAGAGTACCTGAAGGCATCACCACCACAAGGCAATTTGCAGTGAGAAAAATAGCTATAGTTAGCTGGCATGATTTGACAATGATGAAATGTGAGCTCAACATTTTCCTTGAGGTGCTTGAGACAGTGCAGTAAACTGTGAAAAAAATTGATGGAGGGTGAACTCCTTCCATAGAATTAGGGTGCGAGTCCCGCAGCCTGGTGTTTTTATTTGCTTGTGTGTCTTTGTGTGAGTGTGTATGTATGTGTGTTTGTGTGCACAGAAACCCTTTATCAGATGTTGGCAGAGTGGAGAACAGCCGGATCGATAGAGCTTTGGCCTGAAACAGGGAGACAGTACCTAGATCTCGGCCCGCCTCCACCTTTCCTCCCATTGATCTTCATTACCTCAACAGACTGGAGCAAGCCAGAGGGAGCTGGTCACAGGACCCAGTACACACACAGGACGATAAACTGTATACAGTTATGGTACACATAAAAAACACTAAGACTTTTTTCAAACTAAGACTTTACAGTCAGTGTTATCTCTGTGATAGTGTAAAACAGGGATGGGCAACTTAAATGATAAAAGCGCCCACTTTTATTTATTTTTTTTTGTTGACACTACCAAAGGGACACATAGTGTTGTACACTTACCCAAGTGTAATAAAAATGCCCTTTGAATTTTTTTGTGTATATTTATTGATTAAACCAACATATGGTACAGTAACTTAACATATTTCATGCTCAACTACATGTATAACAGTTGAGCTCTTGCTTTAAGAATGTGAATAAAAAATATTCGAAGCAAACAAAAAGTAAACACTTTAATGAGCTGAAGTTTTGAAAAAAGTTTATTTACTTGCAACTTCAGTAAACGTCTCGTATTTAGCTTTGTGCAATGTGTTGTAGTGGTGATTAGTGTTAAAATCCTTCATGGCATACAGCTTCTCTAGGCAGACTAAATACACAGGTTTGCCTTGAAATTCTGTGAACAAAAAAAACTTTTTTTTTAATTTTGGGTGGGCCGGACAGAAGTCACCCACAGGCCAGATGTGGCCCATGGGCCACCAGTTGCCCATTGATTAAGCACATCCAAGTCCACAGCTACTCACAGGTACTTTCAAATTAAAACTAGAAAAAAATGTTTATAGATTAAAATAGTGTAGGTTTTTTTATTATTGCTTTTCTTGGTTTTAATTTTGAAAATAACTAATCAAGTTAATCAAACTTAGCCAACCCAAAACTGACTTTTACTCAGTCAATTTTACTCAGTCAATTTTACTCACGTTGAGCTCAAATTTGTTGTGGTAGTAGCTGAGAATCACTCCAACAGTTGGTGTCACAGTTGGTCCGGATGGAACATAAGGTCTTTCTTTAAAACTTGGGCATCAGTCTTGTCCGTCTGTTAGCACTATATCTCATGAACCACTGGACAGATTTTAATCAAACTCTCAGAACATAGGTTTTGAACCTACAACTGATTAGCATTTGGAGCTTGATTCAAGATGGCTGCTATTGTTTACTGACAGTAAAGAATGTCAAAAACAGTTAATTCTACAGATATTGAGCTATAATTTCATAAGAAAGTAACTGAGTCAACAGACAGATACAAAATTCCAATTGATTTTTTTTCCCTTTAAAATAAAAACAATGGGCCTCATGCAAGAACATGTTCGTATTCTTATCCTAAATTTCTCTTACTTTTGTTTGTACAAAGGGTTCGTACGAACATGTCACGTCAGATTCAACAAACTCTTCTATCTTCAGGAAAAGTGTGTAAATGAGCTGCGTAATTTACAGCTGTTCGTGTCCAGCTGCTCGTGCACGCGAGAGGAGATTAGCATAATTACCACCCCAAAAACACCATATAAGGCTATGTTTCCTGCCTCAGATACAAGGAAGTGTCCATTCATGAAAATGACAGCGAAAACTAAAAAGAAGAACTTTACGAGTTCAGAGATTGAAGTCCGTCTGTCAGAGATCCAGAAAAGAAAATCTGTCATTTTTAGCAGGTCAGCTGTGGAATAAAAAGAGCTGCTAAAAGTATAAACAACTGTGTTAAATCATTTTCATTTATTCAGAAGACAGAGCGCTGCACACCGTACCCCCCCTCCCGCGCACGCCGTCTCAAGCGGTCTCAGTTGCGGTTCTGAAATAAGCATTTTAAAATGATTTTAAAATATATCTGGCACTTTGGAGAAAATCCAGGACTTGCTGGAGGGATTATGTATCCCCTCTGGCCTGGGAACGTCTCAGAGTCCCCCAGGACCAGCTGGAAAGTGTCGCTGGGGAGAGCGGGGTCTCCTGCTGCTGCCCCCGCGACCCGATAGCAGATAAGCCGGCCAGACGGATAATTTATATTGTTATTCTAAATTATTACATTTTAAATTATAACTCTAATTCAAGCAGAATAGCCTATTGTCAACATAATTATGGAGTGTGATTTATTTTCAACTCAAAATATCTTCAAACTAATGAAATATAAAGTTATTAGGGAGGAAAACCCGTCTGGATAACAGCAGACTGACTGCTCGTAAAATATACGACAGGTCTGGACCACACGTGAATTTTGTTCATATCTGAAGTAAATCTTAGAATACGAAAACAATGGTGAATGTCACAAATTCTCCTAAATCACACGTACGCACAACTTAAGAACAAATCTGTGCGTACGAACGGTTCTTGCATGAGGCCCAATACATTTGATCTATAATTGTACCACAGCACCATTTCTTAGTCTGTTTTACTTTTAAGGAAGTTATATCATACTGTCGTAAAAAGAATGTGTTTAACGATATCAAAAACAAACTATCAAAAAGCGTTTTAACTAGAGACTGTCTATTTCAATATTTCCATTAAGAATATAAAACCAGACCCTTTAAAGTCAACAGAAGCTATCAGATTAAAACAGCTTTTGACATTAAATCTATCGCACCAATTAGAGACATTGTTTTTGCTTTGCTGATGTGTCTCCTCAACGTGTCTCCAAGCAGCTTCACTTTTAATACCAGTTAAGAGTTTAAAAGTATGAGGAAATGCGCGAGAAGAGCACGGAAAAAAAAAGGTTGGTTTATCGAATAACCGAAGCTGTCAGGTACCATTCTCGCTGTGAAAACTAAGCTAATTTAATTCTCCCCCATGTCCCATCAAGCCTCATCTGGAACAGGACGGCATCAAAGCCGAGCCGGAAAAGACTAAATGATTGTAACTCAATTGTTGCTGAGCTATCATTGATTGTTTGCCCGGAAAGAAGTTGGAAGAGAGACAAGGTAGTTATTTTCTCCACCTTCCCCCTCTCTGTAATCACGTTTGCGATGAACGCAGTTGTATACGTTTGCAACGATTCAGTTGAAGACAGGTTTTTATGTAGAAAAAAAATGACAGAAAAGGCATTTATGTGTATATAGGAGGTAAGAAAAGCACAACGTAAAAAACCCAACACTGATCATTTCTCTTTCCACACACACTCAAACCACGGCATCGTCCGCATTCTAACAAGGTAGAAAAAGAGCTTTTTAAACCATCCACTGAGCACTTGTTTTATTATTTCCTTTAAAAACCCTTTTATCAAATCAAGACTGCAAAAACTTTCAAACCTCTACGGGCACTTAGAAAGTGTTTGGTAATAAATTGAATTCTTTTGATCCTACAATTGCAGAAAATGTAAACTGGCTATAAAACAGATTTTTTTTATCTCAACAAAAAAGCATTTAAAGAAATAAAAACTTCAAAAAGTATGCATATAAGGCAGGGCTATTCAACTAAACTGTTCCAGGGACCACAGCTCAGGAGCGGAACATCCAGCAATATAAGTTTTTATGTAAATAAACCAAGTATTACAAAGATCTGTTATCTTTGATATAGTTTATTTTTGCTGCATTTAATCGTGAATACAACATACAGCACCCTGTAAAAGTAGTCATAATTCAACAATATCAAAAACAATAAAAACACATTATGCCTCCTATTTGACACAAATAAAATTTTGACATCTCGGACTTGCCAAATTTTTAAACCAATTTTATTTTCCACTTTCATAGTTCTATCTTCAATTGCTTGTCATTGTAACTGTCTTGACTGTGCATAGAAATGGTTTTTACCAGCTTCTAGCCAAGATTCTGATGTTTCTGTAGATACCAAACATGTCTATGTCTAGCTAAAGGAACTTAGAGTAATTAAAGTAGAAAACTGGGGGTTTGGGCTTAAGAGATGAATGAACCAATTGGCGGGCCGAACTTTGGTCATTCGCCGGCCGAATTTGGCCCATGGGCCGCCAGTTGAATAACCCTGATATAAGGGATGTAGGGCTGTCACCTCACTGCAAGGTCAGTGGTTTGACTCTCACTTGTGGTCTTTTCTTAAAAGGGGACAGATGCAAAATCCACTTTTTTAGCCGTTAAATATGAGAATGCAGAAAATTTGAATTTAGTCTCTAATAGCGTTGTATTGATATCTTTATATTCTTCATGGCTATACAATCGTAAACCACTCCATCAAGCTACAATGGACTACTCTGGAAGATGGGGGGGTGTTAAGCACCTAATTTGGATTTAAAGAGACAGCCTCAAAACGAGTTGATCAGAGACACCTCAGAAAGAGGGGCTTGTGGAGTTACAATAAGGAGGAATTCAGACCAAAATATTTCAATTCCACTTTAAATAATATAGAACACGAATGATTTAAATAAAAAAAAGATTTAAAAGCATATTTCGCCTTTAATTACAAAACTTATTTAACATGTTACTTGTTTGCAGTGATAAATGCTGCAACCTACAGGCGGCGCTTAGTTTTAAATGCATTGTTTTAATGTTGTTAGTGGAAATCCTGAGTTTTTGTGGTATATAACACCCACCTAAACATTCAGCGGTGTCCTGGTGAATCCGTAATGATCAAACTTTTTCGGAAGCTACTTTCTTGTTCTCTGCTCTTGTTTATGCTGACACGGTTGCACCTCTGTGTCGAGACAGCTGCGTTCTGTCGGGAAGACCTTCTCTCTCCGGGGCTTCATGCTCAGTTGTTGCCAAAGTTGGGTGGAAGTGAGGAGGCTGTGTTTTCTCTCTCTCTCTCTTTTGGGGAGAGCAAGTATATCTCTGACAAGTCTACGGAAGGAGTTCAACAATAGTTAAAAGACAAAACTCAAAATATATTGTCAAAGTTCAATGAACTAATTGTGAATGACTATCATTTCACTGTTGACTAGCCTTTTAAAAAGGAAAAAATAATGAGGTGCAATAATTGTTATTAGTCATTGTAATGTGTTATGATGTAAATTAGATAATCTATTTTTAGCTTCTTGCTCAAACAGTAAATTAGACATTTGCACAGCAAGAAAGCAATGTTTGAGTCAGTTCATGAAAGGGAAAGCAGGTTGCAGAACAGAAAGCAAGTGCTAAATGCTAAAAATTTCGCTAACTGGACCTGGGGGGGTATAGAGTGTGTATCGGGGGTATGAGTGGAATGTGGCGTCCTTGTATGTCTTTGACTGAGTGGGGGTGAGGATGAGGGTGGGATGGTGCGATTGTGTATGTTTGGGTATTTGTCAGGCTGCGGTCTGGGCTGCCCCTACTGCTGTTTTATCTGGGGGCCCGCTGCTACTCGGCCCCCCGGTGGGGTGTGCGGCTGGCCGCCGGCATGCTGAGGGTTCCCGGTGTCTGGGGCTGGGCGCTGGGGTGTGTGCCGGCCTGGCCTGGTGACTGCCTGTTGGGGCTCGGGGCCTCTGGGCCTGTCGGGTTTTGACCTGGAGGGGGTGCACCCTGGGGGCCCAGACCTCTGTGCCCTTTCCTGGATCTGCTTTGGTATGGTGGGTGCCAGTGGGGCCCATGAGTTTGTCGCTGCTGGCCCCGGGGGCTGTGTGTGTGGTCGCTGGGGGGACTCTCCCAGTTCTCCCCTATGGTCTGATCTGGGGGGGTGGGGGGATCTTCCCGTGCAGGTGCCCCTTGGGGCGCTGCGCCCGGGATTCCTCTCGGGCCCTTGGGCTCTGGTCTTCCCTATGTCTGCCTCGTGTCTTGGGGGTTGGGTCTCGGTCCTCCACAGTCACTATTAAATATTCCATTGGAGAAATCTTGTATAAACACGCATGTTCACAACTGCTCACAGACAGGTGTTCTGATCCGGGGGTTCTGACTGGTCACTGAGTGTGTATATATGTCTATGTGTATATATGGACAATATTTATGAATGTAGGCATGTATGTATGTATATCTTTATATATGTATGGGTATATTTTTATATATGCCTTCTATGTATTTATCCATTTATTTTTCAGGTGAGCGGACAGATGTTGGGTGTGTGGTCCTGTGTTTTGTTGGTGTATATTTAATATACTTCTAAACGCTTTTTCAGTCTTTTTCTATCTTTCTAATTACTTTTCTCTCTGTTTTTCTCTCTCTCTATTTTCTCTTCACAAAAAAATCATAATGGTGTGGAGAGGATGGCTATAAGGGGAGAAGGGGCCCACCAAAAAAAAAAAAAAAATTCGCTAACATGTTTTAATTATTCAGTAAACATTTGGAGTGTTAAGAAATTCCACTAACATTTTATTATTTAGCTCACTGTTATTACATTTGGTTCATATTTACTAAATGTCAAATATGCCAAATGTTAAAGCTTACATTAAGGTATTTCAGAATAAAACACAGTCGTTGCCATTGCTGCACGGCTTTTGCTGTGACTTCATCAGCTTGCTAACGCTGCTAACACTGCTAACGCTTCCCTACAAGACATCAAACTTGCAGTTATGGATGGTGTCTGAGGGGCAATTCAAATTGTCGGACCACGTGTACCATCCATATTGTTTTCAATGAACACATATAAAATTTTAAATGTTATCTTCAGTGGTGTTAGCAGTGTTAGCAGCATTAGCAGAGTTCGACTTCGCTTTTTGTCACAGGATTGCAAAGTCACAGAAAAAGTCAAGGCTGTGTTTCATTCTGAAATTTGTAAATGAGAGCTTTAGATTTATGCTTTTAGATGTAGGATTTAACACTTACACATAACATTAAAATTTACATTTAGTAAAAAATTACTAAAATGTAAGAAAAGTAAACTATATAATAAAATGTTAGTGGAATTTGTTTTCACAGGATTTCACACTTAGAAAGTGAACTAAATAATGTGTTTTCTAACATTTTATTCTACACTTGGCGCCCCATACAAGTGGATATAAAGTTTGTCTTTTTATAGGTTAGTGGCAGTTTTTCCAAAATAATGTAGTTAAGAACTGGAAAAAATAAAACAGTTGTCTTTTAAGTGGCCATTTATTATAAGTTTTAGCAGAACACAAGTTCAGCAAAGTCTGCAGAAGTCGTGGCAGAAGTGAAATGCTAAACAGTATTTCTCCACATGGGGGATTGTGATTTGTGCCGCTCGGACTCTTGAGTTAATCAGCTTCTAGGAAGCACTTGTGCTCAGAGCGTGCACGAAACCCAGAACCAATCAACTCACAAGGGCTTCATGACCCATATTTGCTAGATTTTCCATTTTAAAAACCATAAAATACAGACCTTTTGATTCTGTAATAATAAAACCCTTTTTAATCCAGAAATAGGAAATGTTCTTTGCAATCAGTCATAAAATAGTATAATTTTGCAGCCACGCTGTTTTCTGCTCATTGTGTTTGTTTAAAACTGTTACAAAGATAATATTTGTGAGCCACTTTTTAGAGTGGCTATTTTGTCCCAATTACTCTTAATAGCACTTGTAAAAATGCCCCAGTACAGTAGTGTGTATCTAAAAGTGTTCAGTAGCACAAACAAGGGCAAACGCACAACTATTTGTTTCCAGACAAATACTATGATTTTGTTGCTTCTTTTATTTAACACATTTAAAAACTGAAAAGCTATGCAGAATAAAATAAACAGTGCCTGAAATATTTGCTGCTTTACTTTTTTTGGTGCCTTTACAGCTCAACCCTGCTGTCCAAACATGGACACCTCTAACGCCATGACACCAAAGAAACACTAGACTTCAACTAGTTTACAGTTTGCAAAGCAATGAGAGACGCAACAATAGCTCCGTGTCTCTGTTTTTTTCTTTTTATTTTGTGGCTCTTGGGTTATCCACTTGTGCTTGTCTGAATTTCTTTACAACAAATACTCCTCAGCATAGCATCTACAGAACGCAGTACTGCTAAAAGGCCGAACAACTCATTCTGTTTGCACGTCAGTAAAGCACTAAAGCTCATTTCATGCTATGAGCTCAGGTTACAGCCGGTTATGTTACCGAGAAAATATACTTAACCCGCTGCAATGTTGGCTTTTTAAACATAGTTTCAAAGTCTTGCTCCTGAAATGAATAAAAAAGACCCAATATTTTTAAATTATAAGTCAAAGGAAGTAGAATGGAAATGCAAAAAAAAGTTTAATCACAATAAATGGCTGCTTGTAAGTTTAGACAGATGTCTGTGTCTAATTTAAAGGGATCCACGATAGTTGTAACATTAAACTTTATTTGATAAACATTTAATTTAACTGTAAAATAAAAACTGTAAAAATACTGTAGGATGTTTAGTTTTGTAAATTTTTTAAAATATATTTTAACATGGACGGAGCCATTTTATTTACATGCAAAGCATTCTGGGTAAATGATGACATCAACTAGGTC
>NW_013952812.1:294273-297043 GCF_001266775.1 Austrofundulus limnaeus
GACCTAGTTGATGTCATCATTTACCCAGAATGCTTTGCATGTAAATAAAATGGCCCCGTCCGTGTTAAAATATATTTTTAAACTTTTAGTTTAAAATTATGAAAACTCAACATCCTACAGTGTTTTTACAGTCTTTATTTTACAGTTAAAATATGTTTATCATATAAAGTCTAATGTTACAACTAATCGAGGATCCCTTTAATGGGGTTAAATTTCAAGCAGTTTTGTCACTGTTTTCACTCCATGTGGTTTCACTGAATGTAAGATGGCTGGCTGACTCAATTAGAAGAATCAAAGCAGAAACATTAGCACCAATTTTACAAACAGCCTAAAATTTTTGATGTAGAGTTTTAGATTGTTTTTGTCATTTTGTATCTGCAGCAACAGTGGCTCTCTTTCAAGTTTTCTTGTTATGTTAATCGCCGACAAGAAACCCATGTCTGTCATCTAACGCCTGTGGTAGAGTAATGGATTTTCAAAGTCATCTCTTTTTGGTTCCATTCCTCTCATTACACACAGTGAAAAGGTCAGTCATGACTCAGACCAAACCGCTGCCATGTTTAATAGTCCTCTGAACTTGCCGCTGCGAGTCAAGCAACGATCACTCACCAACACGCTCTCCCAGTGTTGTAAGCTTCATCCTCGCTGATCGGTTTGATTTCCACACCTCGAGCAGGGCGAAGCTCGCTCACGTATACGCCGTCAGACATGACGATACAGTCTCACGTAGACGGCATAATCACCTAACTCTGCCGAGCATGTCATTCTCATTGTCAGGGTAATTAGCAACGCTTTGCTTTGGCTGTCAGGATCTGACTGACAGGAACGGCTGCACGATCACATTACTTTTACATGAGAGCTAAAAGTACCATAAAAAAGGGGGATAAAAATGCAACATACAGCTTGTAACAAATAAAACAAACCTGTGACTACAACGTTATTTTATGTTTGTTTGCTTGTTCAGTTTTAGCTTTGCCTTTTTTTTTTTCAAAGCCTTTCAAACAGCTAAATCCACAAGCTGTCCTTGGTGTAAGTGATGAAAAACAGTTTGGGATATTTTTAAAGCTAAAATGGAGTCCACTGAGAAACTAAACTTGGCTTTGGACTCCCGGCACTTTCCAAAAGCAAACCAACGAGCAAAAATCCTCAGAGGCTGTTACCACACAAGCATATTTATATTTTTAACTTACTCAAATAAAGAAGCTCATTTGGTATTACAACTTGCGTGTGCTCAAAGGAGCTCTAGAAAAAATATACAGTATATGATACTCTAATCCAAAGCTTTTTCTGTAAGTTTAAGGTTAAAATGTTGTATTTTGGTGCCAATCTTCAAATTATTAACACATATAAATCTCAGTCAGACGTGCTGCTCTTTCAAAGCGGATAAATCATTTTAAAATGCACTTCTATAAAACTCTGCAAAGGTAACCATAGTAAAATGGAATTAGCACATACCACATATGGAGTGACGTTACATGGGATGACCAGAGCATAGCTTATTGTTGTAGTTTATTATAGAAATGGGATTGTTTCGATGACAAAAAAAAGAATAAAATGAGACAACATGTAGCCACTTACTGCAGCGACACAGGGCAGCTGGTCCAAGTCAGCTTGCTTCCTGCTTCAGCCTGAGGTGCTGTTAGTAAAAAGAAATTCTAGTACATTTTTGCATTTCTAACTTGTAATTTTGATCTTCACACATTTTAGTTACAGGGGGTGTACAAAGGTCACCCCAGTCCCATTTTGTGTGTGCATTTTTATTTTCCCATAGATATATATGATTAGTAGAATCTCATGAACAAAAACAAAAGATACTTAAATATCATTTTTAATGAAATTAGGAGTTACATATAAATAGGTCTAAAGCTGGGCGGTATGACCCAAATTTTATATCATGGTATTTTCAACAATTACACTGGTTTCACGGTATTTGACGGTATTTTTTCCTCACAGGTCAGCTGATAATAAAATGTACAAACTTTGCTTATTGACTTTTTTCTTTTACCACTGTTTCCCTCCTATTGTACGTCTTATCTTCTTTGCCTGGTTGTAGACAGTAATCACGCATTTTGGTCCGATCGTGAAGGGTTGAGAAAAAATCATTATCTGGTCTATCGTTACGTGTTAATAAAACACATTAATAAAACAAGGATGACTCACCTTGCACACTAGTCAACTCCGCTACACTACAAAGCAACTTTCCCCTGGGCTTTTCACAATAGAAGCACGCTAGAGTCTCCAGCAATAACGTCTCCGTTATAACGTAGCGCGTTAAATCTAACTGTGCACGTCACTGAAGAGTTGTTTGCTATTCAGCGATGGTGAAAACGGGATGTTTTTTAACGTTAGACCATATAAGCGGCTGAAACACACCACCCGCCGCCAGTGGTTCCAACAATAATTCTAGCATGCTAATGCACTTAGCGGTGCTGCAACAAAATGTGTCCCCAGGGAAACAGCTCACTGGCGGCTGCGACGAAACGTTCCACACGTGTTCAGGCTATACCAGTATTCAGAAAAGTCATATCATAACAAAAATAAAAACTGGTTTTCGGTACAAAATGGTTTACCGCCCAGCACTAAATAGGTCTATACAATAGTTAAAATTAAAACTTGGTGTAGTCCCCCTGAAAAAAGAAAACCAGTCTTAAACCAATGTCCTTCACATCAGAATAAGGCGTATCATGAGGTTATATATATATACATACACACACACACACACACACACACACACACACACACACACACACACACACACACACACACACAC
>NW_013952812.1:297104-304832 GCF_001266775.1 Austrofundulus limnaeus
CACACACACACACACACACACACACACACACACACACACACACACACACACACACACACACATTTAGAAGAGGACAAGCTTCAATAAGTTGAGAAGGTGTTTCTGGAAATAAAATAACTAAAGTAGAAAGTCTGTCAGAAGGTGATTCCAGAACTCATATTTCCGTACAAAACAAAACCAAGGTATGTCAGTTCACCATTTTGTTCCATGGCTTTTCCATGTTTCTGGAGGTTGGTATGTTAGCCAATGTTAATTTCTAATGAATTTTTTTGTCCAAATGTCAGACTTTTTTTAATTAAATTTCTCACAGGACTTGATGCAAGTGAGAGCAGTTATAGGGACTAACTGGAGATTTTGTTATCACTTCTTCCCTCTGTGTTCTGCCAAGGCTGGACTGACAGAGTTTGATGTGTTCCATGAAACAATGTAGCTCTCCAGCAAATATCTGATTTTGCCATGCTTTGCCTGATTACATGGAAACAGTTACTGATATGAAGTGTATGAAAGTTGTAAAACTTAAAAGCACAAAAATATGCAGAGATGATCACACTCACCAAACGTTAAAAGCTATGACTCTATATTCATCATCATTTCCTCTTCTGTCAAAGAGGGCAGCAATTGTCACGTACCAAGGTGTGCGATTAGATTAACTGGATGTTTGTGGAGCAATGATGGATCCTGAAGTGAATTGCTCCATAAATTGGAAGGCTGTCCCAAAGGATCCACAGCCAATCTGCAGAAAATCTACCCACAATACCACTTGTTGTACCGCATTAGCATCACTTCATTACTATGCAGGATTTTTTTTCTACCAGTATCATTGAAAATAACTTTCCTCTCATGTTTTGCATTATTTATAAAAAGGCAGGTTACATGATAATAGACAACCAACTGGAAAGATTCATTCATTTTTCAGAGACCCAAAGTATAAATAAACAAAAATACTTCCATTTCTAGGAATGTACGATAACATCCCGATCGTCTAATTAATAGAATTGTAATTACGAGCAGGTTATACGTCAGTTTATTCTCTGCACAAACACAAAAAGACCAATTTTATGCTCGGGCTGATTTTTTTAAAGCATCGTACAGCAATTTTACATTCATTGCATTGATCCCTCAAACACCACAATTATAGCCAGACCTGACAAAAAATAAATAAATAAAAATGGAGGAGTTGCGCCCTTGAATAGCAATTCCTGACCTACTCAAAGCAGAAGAAAAGGATTTTATAAAACGGCACAAGACACAGAAAACTTGTCTTCATTAAACCATATACAACATTTATGTGGTATTGTGCCTTTAAAGGAGACCAATTATGAGTCCTAGAAATTTTTACGGTATATCTGTGGGCTATCCAGACCATGTTCATTCAATTTAATGCACAAAATAATTCTCAGATAATAAAATTTCCCATTTTCTAGTTCTGCCTGCTCTGACTTCTGTTCATAAGAGCTGTTTATGTTAATGAGCTCTGTTGGTAACGCCCTCCAAAAATCTATTGACATTAACACTGCTCTCCAAAGCCAGCGTTTACGTTAGCATGGCTAATAATAGCAGAAGCTCGTTGTACAACCATATGAGACCCAGAGGCAGAGTCGTGGTCGCAGCTTCTTTTTTTTTTCCTCTCCCTCCTCTGCTCTGCCCTCACTCTGCATGCTACCAGAGCAGGGAGCAGCAGCGGTCAAAGTGCCTCAGAAACTCGAACAAATAGGCTTTAACAAAGCTTTAATAAGCTAAACAATAGAGGTACATGAGAAAATGTGTTCATAAGGAACAAAAATAAATAAGTTATTAAATTGTGTCCGTCCGGTCTCAAACCCTCCCACTCTCTGCTCCAACACTCTACCCATTGCCCTATTGGAAGGATTGTTGTTAAATGAGCTGCACATTACACAACAACAACCGTGACGGCTTTTCATATTAAGGAGGAGGAGTTTCACTCGGGGGTTGCTAGGTAAGGGACTGAACGCAGGTTCCGGTGGGTTGTCGTACAGCTTGTGACGTCACAAAATGACGGAAGTATAAAACGTGTCGTTAATATACATTATAAATACATTTATTTACAGTACATATGCCCCTGGGTGCATTTTTTTGGTCACAGGACTGTTTTTTAAGAAGTACATACCCAAAGTTGAGTAAAAAAAATCTTTAAAAAGTGAATTTTGCAAAATAGGTCCCCTTTAGATAAGAGTTTTGTGATTACAAACTGGACCAGACAAGAATATTTTTGATAAAATTTGCATTTTAAAATAAAAGACGAAACACATCATCTGCTGATGATTTAATTAACCTAACAACACTGTTATTGGCTAATTTAATTACCTTAAGTCTCTGCATGAAAATGTGTTTTAGCCTAAACCTCTTTGATTCATCTATTTTAGTTAGTTCAAAATGAGAGGCAGTAAAAAAAAACGTTTTTGAACTATTTTTAAAGTTTTGTGAAACCTGACTTTAAAAAAAAATCTGTTTTGAAAATGCAGGATCTGAATTAGTTTTTAAAATCTGCATCATTCCTCTCTCAAACTGTCAGGATCAATTAGAGATGTGATGTTTGAGGATGATCCGAATCTTTTGAACACCTTTTTATAACAAACAACAGGAACCAAGTTGTGGACAGTAAAAAGACATTAGGGTTTTTTGTTTTGTTTTTGTTTTGTTTTTCACAGAAAACAGGTAGAGGCGTGGAGAAGCTCATGGGGAAAGGGGGAGGGGTACCACCATGGTTCTGCTACGAGACAGAATGTATTCCTACATGATAACTACAAATCACTTCTAAAATTAATTTGTCTTGTTTGCAGATTCAATGATTTTGTTAGTTTTTGTTATAGTCTTTCTTGTATTTTCATTTTATCTGCTCCCCTGTGTTGCTCTTTTCATTCACCAGCAGAGGATTGATGTTTCCAGGGGTTCCCAAACTTTTCATGCCAAGGCCCCCTAAATAACTTTAACTTATGGACGGGGACCCCCTTGCAAGATGACAATAAAACACATCAATATATGTAAAGAAATATCAACTTTTTAGAATGTTTTTTCCTTCTCACTTTTATTATTGGGGGCGGCTGTGGCGGAGTGGTTAGGGGAGTCGTCCTGGAACCAGAAGGTCACTGGTTCGATCCCCCGTCCAGCCGTCTCAGTCGTTGTGTCCTTGGGCAAGACACTTCACCCACCTTGCCTACTGATGGTGGTCAGAGGGTCCGGTGGCGCCGATGCATGGCAGCCTCGCTTCTGTCAGTGTGCCCCAGGGCAGCTGTGGCTACAATGTAGTTTGCCATCATCAGTGTGTGAATGTGAGTGTGAATGAGTGAATGTCTGTTAGTGTAAAGCGCTTTGGGGGTCCGGAGGGACTTGAAAAGCGCTCTATAAGTTCAGTACCATTTATTCACGATTGAATAGCTTTAAAGCTATACTTAATGTAACTGCCTGATTTTACTTGGCCAGGAGTTATTTACACAGTGTCCTCTATAGCAGGGCTGCTGGTCAGTTCATTTGGTCTTTATTTGTCACAAACTTGTCCATTGCTATGCTAGCTTCAGACTAAACAAACTCTGTCACTATTAACCTAGGGAGAACTGCCACCCTGTAGTTTCCTGGGTGGTTCTTGCAAGTTTAGTGCTGAGAGCGGGAACAAACCCAGAACAACAACAAAACACAGAGATGGATGGTTGTAGCACAATCAAAGACATTTTTGCCAAAAAAAATAAAGACATCATGTAAATATCTCTAAAAATGGGACAGCAAATTTATAAATAAATAAACTTAATAAATAAATACAGCGGGTAAAATAAGTATTGAACACGTCACCATTTTTCTCAGTAAATATATTACTAGAGGTGTTAATGACATGTTTGTTTGTTTTAATTTACAGGGGTTGAGCTCATTTTGGAAGTCAGCATTTCAATGCTTGAAAACCTCCTCTGCAACCATGACACAAATTTCAAGAGTTCCTCAAAATGGTGGACGGTAGTTTTAGTCCTTTTCCGGTGTTCACAGCAATTTCTGTAAATAAAAGTAAAAACTTGAGCTGAAAGATTAGCATGCATGAATAAAAAAGTCATGGATGTCATTGAAGGAGAAAAGTTGAGAGAAAAATTTTGAAATTTATTCAGACAAACCCTTTTGAATTTTAACCAAACAACTTCACAAAGTATGGTCAGTGTGTTTTCGCATGAACTCCAGCTGATTTTTTACAGAGCATCAGCATGGAGGAATGCTAATGTTCACAACACTCAGTGCTGGCTTCCTGCAGAGACTTCTCAGCCCTTTGGTGGTGAATCTCCGGGACGTTTGCATAATGAGACCGTGTGAATGTAGCAGGTAATCTTCCGGAAAGTTTACAGTGAAGAAATGACGCCCAGCGTGCATTTTTGCATCCAGTGTGCGGACCAATTTACACACCACCCCTGTTACGCAACTGCCTAGAAATGTCCTGCTGCAAGACCATATAAATTTAATAAAAATCTTGTTTTTCTATGTGACTACTTTTAATCAAATGTCTTTTTGTGTAAATAAAAGCAGTATACAGAAACAAATGTCACTGACTGTGCAAAGTCACCCAAAACCAAGTTCTGAATTTTACAGTTGAATATTAATTGTCTAATCTTGAAAAGGAGCAACTAGACTTTAAAACTAAGTAATTGGTTGATAAGTAACAGGTGCATATACGTATGATTGAGAATAAAATAGAAATCCTAAAGAAACTAATGCTGCGTTCACACCAAACGCGATTTCAGCATCAGGAGCCTTAGGTTTACATGCAAAGTCTATGGTGGACGCGCTTCAAGCAGCATCGGGAAGTGCTGCGGCGCCTCAAGCGCGATTAGAGCAGTGAGATTTGAACGATTTGAACGATCTGAGCGTTCGACGCGCTGAGACGCAAATCACTGGTTAGAAAATCTGAACTTTTGCAGCTCGACGCGCCACATCAACCAATCAGAGAGACTCCACTGTGTGACGTAGCGACATATTTCCCGACGGGACAGTTTACTGAATGATGTCCACTAACCTGAAACAGATGGAGAGGAGCTCTTTAGCTGAAATCGAGTGCCTGCAGTCGGTGTCCTGACAGGAGATATCCGCACCAATGCGTGGCAGCGGCTCACCAGACTGGACTCGGGACAAAAATAGTCCTGAAAGCGAGCTGTGAGCCTCTCCCGCAGCTGCTGGGTGATGAAACTCAGAATGTCTCTGAATTATCTGGTGAATTAATTATGAATTAATTATCTGATGAACGTGACATGCTCTTGCTCTCTGTAAATAAAGCAAAGCCACTTCCTGGTCCGACATTAAACAGAGCCCGACAGAGGAGGGAGGGGCGGGGAGGCTCTTGCCGTGCAGCGCTTCAAGAGCTGTCCTGCGTCTGACCTCAAAGTGCACAAGTGACCAACTTGAGCGTTGGCTGCGATTTTGAAGCTGAAATCGCGTTCGGTGTGAACGCAGCATAATCTTTCTAAAAATGATGCAGAATGGCTGTTTTTCGGATTAAACAAACAGCTCAGCTAACAAAAAAACTTTTTTATCTCTCAGATGGCTTTTCATTTAGTACTTTTATTTAGCTTAATCCAGCTCTTTTTAGATTATTTAGCTCAGCGAAACAGAGCCATCTCCTCTCCATTTGGGAGCTGAAAGAATTGCTTTTTAGTGATCTGAGACAAATATTAAATAGAGAGTCTACTAATACTAGTTTTTCTTTATACCGAGTACAAGTACTAAAGTTTTGGTACTTGCCAATACCAAGTACAGTATAAGTAGAATTTAAACATATTTCTTTAATTTAAAACAAGGTGGATCTCTTTCCTTATAGGTCTGCAGCCCCTCTGACTGGATCAAATCAAATATACAGCATGACATAAACAGATTAAACATTTTAAAATGAATAAAAATGAGATTTTCTTTCCTGGTATCAATTCTGAGTATTGGGGCATTTTTGTACTTGTAAAAATGCAGGTAGGACACCACTAACGTAAATAACACAAAGGATAGAGAGACCACAACAACATGAAAAACAAACTTGGCCAAGAAAAATGTGAGATTAAATAGAGAGACAGATGAGGAACAGGTGCGAAAGAACGAGGAGGCAAAAGTGAGAAAGAAACTGATAGGATAGAATAAAGTCG
Source organism: Austrofundulus limnaeus (assembly GCF_001266775.1). Lineage (NCBI taxonomy): Eukaryota > Metazoa > Chordata > Actinopteri > Cyprinodontiformes > Rivulidae > Austrofundulus > Austrofundulus limnaeus. The sequence goes on from NW_013952812.1 coordinate 303,221, forward strand.
GTAAAAACGAAACAAAAAAACCCACTAATACATTTCTTTCAGTCTAAATTTATAATTAGGAACTGCGAGAGATTACAGATCCGTCTACTTCACCGAGCCTTTACAAAAGGGTAAAAAAGGTCCTCAAACTGCTCTGCCAACCAAACAGCATCTCTCCACGCTGATGCAGTTTGCTCACATTTAATTAGAGCCTGTTTTATGCGTGCATCTGGAGGGGAAAACAGCCCGTATGTAAATTACTGCCGTGGCAAATGGGTCCCATTCTAAAAGATCAGCGCTGTTTGCCACACACAGTTAGCGTAAAATATTTGATGTCCCTACGGTATTGGTGATAATTGCAACCCAAGAGAAAAGAGAGGAAGACGGGTAAACCGCACCGATGCCTTGAAGTGAAGGACCGGTGTCACAAATAGAAGTCAGTCTCTTCCAGCATTTTTGTGGAAATATTGTTTTATGATTTTCAGTGACTTGTGGTGTAAACGAGGTGTGTGATCTCTTTCCCAGTTTCTCTTGCATTGCCTGTCACTTTGGCTAATGTTTCCCCACTCTGTAGGCAGTCTTATGGACAGAGAGAGGAAGTGAAAGAGTATGTTGACCTCCTTCAGGGGCCATCCTGACATCATGCACAGTGACGGTGGCGATACGGCGCTGGTGCAGCACACGGTGAAAGGACAGGGCGTCGTTTAGTGTCATCAGCTATGACACCCCGGGGAGAAACCCTAGCTGGAGCAGTGACTGTGACAGTAATGTGACAGACCTCTGGAAACAAGGGTCAAGATGGGTGACAGAAGAACGAGCACAGTTTTGTTGAGGGAGGCGGGTCTACTGACCGAGGAGAAGAGCACCAGACGGGGTAGCTAAAGGCCTGTATTCCATACAAGGTTCAGTGCCAGTAGATGAAAGTGAAGCAAGTGTATATCTAAATGTAGGTTTGCCACATTAAAAAGTCCAGATATTTTGATACGGTGTTTTGTAGAAAGATTAGAAATAATATTGTATTGTTTGTAGATGAGATTGAACAACCTCAATTAGGAGAAATGGTTACATTTAGAACAGACTGACGAGTTACCAGCTAGTCTGAGCGATGCCCGTTCCTAATTTTTCCGTTTTAAAACAGCTCCATTGGTTCAAAGTTTCAAAATGGCTTCTACAAATGCTTTTTGGAAGCAATACATTGTACACCTTAGTAGGTACTAAATACCTAACAAGTAAATACCTAATATTACAAGGCTGTCGTGTGTTGCTATTCTATTTTGTAAAAAATTGCATGGCTGTCAATTTGGCTTTCCATTATTTTCTTCACCAAAATCTTCAGTTATTTTTCAAATACAATTAGCAATGCTAGCTTTAGCACTTCTTAAATAACCATACAGATAAAAATATATATATAAACAATGTATTTGCATGAATTACTATGACAATTCAAGCTTTTTTACGATGGCAGAATTGCATTTTGAAACTGGCCTCACTTTGACTGCTAAGCTAACTGCTAATATTATGGAGAACTAGCTCCGTAGCAGATTTATTTCATTTGAAACGACTACAATATTGATATTTTTGTCAATTTAAGCCGATTAAATTTCCAACCTTCATACTAACATTAATCTCACAC
>NW_013952812.1:306982-308575 GCF_001266775.1 Austrofundulus limnaeus
CTCTCAGACTGAAGAAGTCTCTTGGAAGAGAGACGAAACGTTTCATTAAAGAAGAACCCGTCCAGAGGACCTATACAATTTTTTTTCCCTTTTTTTTTCCTTTGAAGGTGTTGATCCTTCATTTGGCTCAGTCCTCAGATTTCTACTGCATCTGCACTTCCGAGAGGACTCCAAAGAAAAGCCTTTTTTTAAAACACTTTTACCTAAATTGTGTTCTGCAAGGTTTCAAGGAAATAAAGGAAAAAAAATGAAGCAACGCATTTTTTTTTTCAGAGTTTCATTTTTCAGCTTTTAGGAACGTTTTGATCACAGTTATGTCTTTTTCCTTTTGCCTCACAAAAACAGATCTGAATCATGTCAATCTTTACGTTCTCTCAAAAAAAAAATCTGTCTGTTCTCACTTGCATATAGTTTGTTGAAGGATAAATAATGGCTTTAAGAGTCTTTTTTTACTGCAATGGGGATTTAAAAAGAACAGAAAAACACTGTATGAGCTTTTTGTTGCGCAGAGTTAATTTAGGTCAAGAATGAGTCAGCCTTCCTACACGACTACAAAAGCAAGTCGAGACTTCGCTGCTCCGGTATCTCTTACATGCTGCTCTGCCGTGGCTTATATGGAATAAGTTGACACATTTATGTAAGCAACAACAGCAAACATGAACTGAGCTGGAGCTTATCACAGCCCCTCTGACTTTGCCGTCCTTCACCGTGTCCCTGTTTGCCGACTGCCACAAGCCCTTCCAAACTGACTAAATATTTTTGTACAGCTTCATGAAATATTGTGGTTATTGCTCCCCTTCCTGTCTCACATCATCATTTTCTGGCCTAGCATTATGTGAAGTAATGCATATTGCTGACAAGGGTTGGAGTTAAAGCAAATTTGGTCAAACTTTGAAAAAAAGGCATTACGTGCAATATTGTGAGATCTTCTTAGATATGTTAGTCTCAGAAAATGTGTTGGGGAAGAGTCTCAGCTACTACCACACCAAAGTTCGCCTCAATATCTGTAACGCTGACTGAGTTACAGCCATTTGTGTGCAGGATTATGTTGATTGGCTGTGGTGGCCTTGTTGAATTGAGGTGACACCAAAAGTTAATCAGTTGCAGATGTGCATCCAGTGATTACTCTAAGAGAGTTTCATTGAAATCTATCCAGTGTTTCATGAGATATTTTGCTAACAGACATAATGTTGGCAACAACAGTTAATGGCAAAGTTTTGAGCGAAGGTATTGCACAATGTGTAGCGCTTATGTTAAATGCTTGAGATAATGGTCAGACACTAATACACCAAATTTTAGCTTAAAATCTGTAAAATCAACATGACTTATAACCCATTTTCTATTAGCTAAGGTTAATAAACTGTGACCGCCATATTGATTTAGGTAAACTTCAACAGGTAAAAACTGTAGCCATGAGTTTAGTGATTACTTTCTGAAAGTTTCATCAAAATTCTTCAAGTGGTTCAAGAGATATTTTGCTAACAGACGTGTAAAAAACACGATCAGCCACTTTTGCCCTTTGGTGGTGGGTGATGAGAACAACTGTGTGTGTGTGTGTGTGTGTGTGTGTGTGTGTGTGTGTGTGTGTGTGTG
>NW_013952812.1:308618-310786 GCF_001266775.1 Austrofundulus limnaeus
TGTGTGTGTGTGTGTGTGTGTGTGTGTGTGTGTGTGTGTGTGTGTGTGTGTGTGTGTGTGTTTTCTACGGAAGTTCAACCACACCACAGCTCATTCGTCTGCACTTGTACAACTGGGGACAACCAGTTCTGCAGCTTCCACTGTCTTTGTTAAACATGCAGGAGCTTCTTTTTTTTTTTTTTTTTTCGTTTTTACCAGGAGAGATCAGGTTTTCTGTCTACAAAACACTTCTTTGCCTTTTTCTCCATTTTTCCCCATTTTCTTGTCTGCTTTACTGAAGAACAGAAAAAGTCATAAAACGATGGAGCATCAGCATTCTCTAGAGGCCGATAGAGGGAATAACATAGTCTTTGGTGAAAAGTATTCATCTTTCTCTCTGTCTGATCTTCCTGCTGCCTGCGTCGGCTCACTGCGAGATAGTATCATATTTATTGCAGAATTCATCTCTCTGCAGACTGTTCTATTTTCAGCTGGATACAGTCTCCCATTTAAAAAAAGGGGCAGACTTGTGTTGGCTGAGAACATGGAAGCTTTGGCTAACGTTCCAGTGGCACACCCCAACTGAACTTGGCAAAAAAAGAAATACCCTCAGGTTATTCTTATCTATGTTTTTTTGTTTTGTTTTGTTTTTTGTATTTTTGTTTGTTTGTTTTGCGCTTGCAGCATTTCGCAATCCAACTCTGACACTTTCAGTCTTCGACCCAGAATACTGTGAAAAAAAAGGGGTTTGTATTTCATCTGCATGTTTCTTAGGTCATGTGACACTATGTGACGTTCGTGACATGCCTGAAAATGTGTGTGCCTGTGAATCACTTGGAAACTAAAAGAAAGCAAACATACACCTCAAAACAAAACTTAGAGCAAACGCTCCCATCTCAGGAATGTGTACCACACAAAAATATATTTATTTTTGTTGTTTTGAAAGCATTTAGCTCCATCTGGACTTTGAGTTTATTTTTTTTTCTTTATAGAAATTTGCATTAAAATCCTTACGATTCCTCCAAAAACTCTCCTTAAATCTGATTTGCCCTCACGTTTTGCTTTCTCTTTTTGAACTTTACCTGCTGTCGACATTGACTGGACTTTTACAATAACCAAACCACAATGCTTCTGGTTTTGCTGTGCTTTTGTCTTGTAGAAAAGCAGGAGAGCAAACATCAGCTGATAAAAACAAAAAGTGAGATTATGCTTAAATGCTTTGGTTCATAAGGGATAGGTCATACGAAAGTTGGTTGATGTGTGGGAAAGTTGTGGCCAATCTTACCTGGAGAACCAGATCAGTTAGCTAACGGCTAGCAGCAAAGGCCCAAGCAAATGGGAGCCTTCATTCAAAGTTCATATTTTATAAACATTATTTTAACATTATGCTGATGATAGAACTGTAGCTAGCGTCTACAACACTTCCAGCAGGAATAGATTAGCATTTTGTCCAGAAATTGACGTACAGTTTTAAATTAAATTGTTGATTTGAATTGGAAGGAGGTCAGCTCAGACTAGCACTAGCTATAGACGATGGATTTACTCAATGGTGAGTTTGTTGGTGCGTAATACATAACTATAACTGAGTCGAGCATGGATGTAAAAAAAAAGAAGTTGTTTTTCAAAATAATATACCCTTCAGACAAAATGTACTGTACACAAAAGTGTTAATATAGATTATTTAAGACTTGTTTTGCAATCAGTTTTGATTTGTGCCGTTCTTTTGGCAAAACTCTTGTGACATTTAGGACGGCTGTGGCAGAGTGGTCAGGGGAGTTGTCCTGGAACCGGAAGGTCGGAGGTTCAATCCCCCATCCAAATGTCTCAGTTGTTGTGTCCATGGGCAAGACACTTCACCCCTAATGTCTCTGATGTGTGTCCCATCAGTGTATGAATGTGATTGGCACTGATTAGTCTCCATAGTTGATTGTACATGTTACCTTTGTAGAGACTTAATAGAGGGCTGTGTGAATGGGTAAATGAGGGCACAGATTGTAGTGCGAAGAGCTTTGAGTGTCCTGGACGGATAGAAAAGCGCTATATAAGTACAGTCCATTTATGTCCTGATGCATCTCAGTAATCCAGGTAAAAAATCAAAAAGAAAAAAAATTGTATAGGTCCTCTGGACGGGTTCTTCTCTAATGAAACGTTTCGTCTGAGAGTTTCAGGCAAAATTCAGGCTTTTAAGC
>NW_013952812.1:312674-316768 GCF_001266775.1 Austrofundulus limnaeus
AAATATATGAGTTTGTATGTAATGTATGAATATAATATACAAGTTTCACTTTTTAAATGGAATTACTGAAATAAATCTACTTTTTCTTGATATTCTAATTTCATGACCAGCACCTGTACAACATTGCTCTGTTTGTGCCGGGGCACCGGATCTTTGGGGTGAACCAGCCTTTGCCGTAATGTGTTTTTTTTACAGTCCATTTACCTTTTACATTTCAGCCAGTAAAACCCGTACTAAAATAACTGTAAAGCAAAATGATTGTTGGTGAAATGGTCATTGAAAAATATCTGTTTTTTTTTTTTTTTTTTTTTTTGTATTTTATTGTGCATTCTGTTTTAAGATGGCAGCAATTCACTTTGGTCTTGGCAAAATTCTGACCCATTAGCTCATCAATCTGGCCAAAATTAAAATCTGTTGGCCCAAACTGAGGTCATTCAAAGTGGTAATATTAGGTATTTTAACACAGAACCCTGCTTCAAAATTACCAGAATATTTTTGATTACTTTAAGTTTTTCTCCATTCCTCTTTTAGAAACTTAGTTTTTTTTTCCATGACACCATCTTTGTCACCTTGCAACTCTCTGTCAGAATACCAGACAAGTTCTGCCATGCCTGATCGGAATTACCTGTTTACAGATATGTGCACGTGACACTCCACCCACATGTAACTCATCCAGTAAATCTGCACTAAAGGCCAGCCCAAACATCAGCACAGGAGACGCTGGCACTTCCTTACCAATCAGGAAAGATCTCTTTTTATCCTCTCTGTCAAGGGTAAGAATCTTCATTTTCTGCCTCATTTTATAAGAATATGTGTTTCAAAACATAGGCTTAATGTAGGTCAGCCTCTGAAATTCAGTTATTGTCGAATGAATGCTAAAAAAAGATCAAACAGGATGTGAAAACAGCATGTTGAGCAACTATTCTTTCTCTTTTTCCCCCAGTTATATATTTAGAATTATGAAGACAACTGGAAAGAAAACTTAACCTGCAGTTTGTTGTTAATTGAAAAATTAAAAAAGGTGATTGTTGTATAAAAGTGAGAAGAATAAGTATAAAAAAGTAACTTCAGCTTCGCCCTATAAGCCAGAAACAACAGCAGCACGCTAAACCTGCAGAGCAACTCTGTCGCTGCAGTAGATGAGCTGGATGGAAGGAAAACTGAACCTCCAAAATGTTGGTTTGCTCATTTATTCCACACGCTGTAGGAGAAGCACTGAAGTTATACTTTCAGCAGAGTTGTGTCAGAGTAATGCATCCCACGATCTGAGGAGTGATGTGTGCCCCGTCTCAGCAAAGAGAAAGGGGGGAACAAGTCTCCGCTAAGAGACAGATGAGGCCAGCGGCTGTCGGCGGGGGGAAGGTGAAGCTGCAATCGAAAACAAATAGAAAAACAAATTGTGGTTCTGCTTTGCCATTTCCCCGCAGCCAAACACACTGTTGTGGGATTTTGTTTTTCTTATCCAATGTGAATGTCCCCTTTAAGTTGCAAACAGTTGCTTCAAACTGCAGAACCTTTGGTTAAAAATATATAGTGTACTGCATTCCCCATTCCAGGAAAGGGTTTGCAAATGCGTTATATCTGCATTGGACAAGTGTCACTCAAACGTGTCTCTTAGCAAAATATCTCAAATTTATATGAAACTTTGCAAAAGTAATCACTACGTGTACACTGATTAACTTGCCGTGTCTGTCTGATTAATGATGACACATTTATATAGAGCACCAAGTGTAAAATAAAATGCTAAAAAATGTCAGTAACACATTTTCAATATTTAAATATAATGTTTAACTGTTAAATTTTATGTCTAAATGTAAACATTAAATCTTAAATGTGGCTGCTAAATAAAGAAAAATGCATTTAGGAATTTCTGAACGCAGCCTTTCCTGTTGGTGCTCGGCTTTGTGGTGATGTCATCATCACGCGACAAAAGCTAACGCTGCTAACGCCAATAAAAATGAAAAATTAAGTGCTGCTCAGACACCAGACGCAACTGCAAGTTTGATGGTTTGTAGGGAAGTGTTAGCAGTGTTAGCAGTGTTAGCAGTGTTAGCAGCATTAGCGGTGTTAGCAGCATTAGCAGTGTTAGCGGTGGTAGCCTTAGTTGCAGGATGATGATGTTACAACAAATGTCATGCACTAACAACAAAGGCTGCTTTCCATTCTGAAATACTTAAATTTAGCCCCAACATTTAGAAATAGGATTTAACTTTTAGACATAATATTTAAATTTAACATTTATTTAAAAAATGTAAGAACAGTGAGCTAAAAAAACAATAAAATGTTAGTGGACATTTTTTAACATTTTATTTTACATTTGGTACCCCATACATTTAAACTAAACTTATTAAACACAGAAATGAGTACACTGTAAATAGGTCAGCTTTACAGATGTTGAGTGAAACTTGTGTGGTAGTAGCTAAGTGTCATTCCAACAAACTCTCGGCTAACAAATTGCTAACTATTTTTTCTTAACCCTTCAGCTGCCCACACAGCAGCAGGACTGTTAAAACGTTGGCATCGATTGTTTTAAGTCAACCCTGTTTGCTTGTTCGCAAAATATCTCATTAACTTCGGAATGTACTTAACGAAACCGTCAGAAACTGACTCACTCTACGACTGATTAACTTGAGGTCAACTCCAATGTAAAACAACGTAAACTTTGATTTTTTTTAAAATATGGGTGTAAATTTGGTTTGATAGTAGCTGAGAGTATTTCCATCACATCCCCTGAGCATTAGCAGATCATGGGACATCTCTGTTTAAAACACTGGCATCTAAGTGGACGAGCACGATGTGCAGTGAGAGCTCCATTCAATACATGAAACACATTCCTATAACAGAAAGTGATTTGTGAATGCACTGAGCCCGTGTTACTTTGTTCAGCAGGTAAAACTGTTCGCAATCTCAGCTGAAGAAGCTCAAACATGATATTATCGCCTCTTCTCGCCTCATCCATTTAGAGGTAGAAGGTAAAACGTGGGTAACATCAGCGGCGACTGAACGCCCCTGGCTTTAAATAGTTTTGATCCCGATGGCATTTGCCGAGTCGAGTCATTTTGCGCCGTGTAATTTAATAGTCAGAATTGCTGGATGACAGAGAAAATAGCAACTGATTTGACAGCTCAATACGTCCACGGTGATGCTGAAATGGTGACAGAAAGCGTTTTGGGACTCAAATGTTGAGGATTAGACGCGACAGAGTTGAAATGGAACGGCGGGCAGCGAGGCTGTTATCCAACGTCTCTCCTGTCAGGCTGCGAGTGTTTATCAGACTGAGATGTAAATGTACTAAAGAAGGCACATTTTTCTGTCACTGAAAAGAAATGGCTGAGAGAGCCTATCCCATTTGAAGCACAAAAGGCTCTCCTTGTGTCTACACTTATATATAGTGAAACCAAATATGGATTTCAAAACTGAGAGAAAAGAAACATCACCTCCAAGGTGCTTCAATGTTATTTTACTAAACATATACTCCCACATCTAAATATCCTTTGACAGAACTGCATTAAACACATGGGACATGACTAACTGCTTGTTAAGCCACATAGTTGCAGACTAACATCCAGAGTATTGTTTTTGTCTTTTTTCACAAAGAGAGGCTCTGACGATGACTCAGACTGAGTCATTAATTAAAAGTCAGTTTTTTATAAATGTGAAACGCCTCTATCAGGGAATAAATGTGTGAAAATAATGCCTCATCTTTGTTTTGATTCCCAGCAGGTCATTGCAGAACTGCCCTTTTTTTGTGACTGTTTATTCAGCTTCTTTATGGCAGTAAAGAATGTGTGTCATCATGTATGTTTTGCTATTCACATTAGCAGCACTTAAAAAAACACTTTGGACATTTCAAAGGGAGGTTCTCTGAAAAGTTAAGAATATCTTACCTGTAGTAGATGCTGACATATTATACGCAAAAGACAAAAACAGAAGTTAGAAGTTGAAGCCACAAAAAAAACTGGTTAGCTGCAGTACAAATTTTAAGGTCTGCCCCTTTATAGGGGACATTTGCCTGACTACGAGATAAACTTCAGATATAGTACTAAATTATCTTTTTTTTCTTGTGTGTGTGTGTGTGTGTGTGTGTGTGTGTG
>NW_013952812.1:316873-319664 GCF_001266775.1 Austrofundulus limnaeus
GTGTGTGTGTGTGTGTGTGTGAGTGTGAGTGTGTGCGCGCGCGCGCTTGTACATATACACATATATTTTGATTTTGGACAGCGAAATTAAATAATGTCACTTGGTCTATTTTTATTTAGGTCTATGATCTTTAAAACTTCGTCACTGGAGAAAAATAAATTGGCAACGGCTACAGAAGCAGGAAGGCATGAAGAGCTTAAAACAGAGGTGCCCAAAGTGGGGCCCGCGGGCCAAAATTGGCCCGCCGAGCCATTTGATTTGGCTCATCAGCAGTTGCACTGGTTACTAGATTGTAATTATGTTAAGATTAAATATAAAATACAAATAACTACAAGAGACGTTTAGATTAGATTTAATCCCATATATAGATTTGCACACCTTATAAAACCACATGCACTCAAATTTTAAATTATGAAAAGTCCCATGAGCCTTTGCTGCCCGAGCATATGTTGAATATTCTCCATTACATAAAAAAAACCTAAAGAATGTGGGCAACCACACTGGCTGCTAGCTTAATCATAAAAAATAAAACAACTTTACTTAAGTATTTGCATTTCTTGTATTATTGCATTTGGCCCGTGGCCCTCAGATTGTTTTTAATTTTGGCCCTTTCAGGGAAAGTGTTTTTTTTTTAATTTTGGCCTTTTCATGGAAAATGTTTGGGCAAATTACTGGGGGTTCCTGGGTGGGGAGGGGTGCAGCTCTCGCCCTGGGGGGCCCTGGGGGGTCTGGGGGATACTGTATCTTCTGGTGGCTACATCCGGGCTCTTAGGTGGTCTGTGGCGGCGGTCATGGGTTGCTGACCTGGTGGCCTGACTGTGCTGGGGTGGGTTCGGGGTTGGCGTGGGGAGCTTGGGGTTCTGGGGTCGTGCCGCCCCTGGGCTGTGGTTCTGATGGGGTCGGGGGGCTTGAGGCCTAGCAGGTGGATTGCCGGGCTCTGGGCCAGTTTGTGCCCTGGTGCCTGGCTCTGGGCGGGGGGCCTTTTGGTGCGCTGGTGGGCTGCGGGTCTGAAGCTGGGGGGTTGGGTTGGCTGGGGATGAGGACGGTGGCCTGTGGGAGGGGGTAGGCCAACCCAGCCTGGGTGTCTAGCGTRCTATATGTTCTGTGAGTTGTCTGAATGATGGGATGGGTGTAGTATTTCTTCTGGGGTGGGGCTGGGCGGATGGCCGTGGTGGTGGCGGCGGGCTGTGCTGGGTCGGCTGGCTGGCCCCTTGTTTGTGGCAGGGGCTCGCTCTGGGTCCCTGGCGGCTGGGTGTGCGCTCTCAGCTAGATCATTCTTGCTGGGGTTCGGTAGCTTCTTTGGGCTGCCGGTTGGCCGTGGGGCTGGGGGTCAGGTCTTGGGGGTCGGTGCGGCTCTGGGGCGGGGGGTCTGTTGGTCCCGGTTTCTGGCAGTCCTCCGGGCTCTGTCTGTCCGTGATCTAGCGTCTTCCAGCCCTGGCGGTCTGTCCGGAGGAGGAGGTCTTGGGGGCCTCTGTCCCTGGGTGGGTCTCGGGGAGCAGGGGAACCTACTGGGGTCAGTGGGGGAGCTGGCCCCCTGTGGGAGCATTCTTGCTCCCTCAGTTTTTTCCTCCCCATCCCCCACCACAAACCTCCACCSTCTTCATTTTTCAACTGCACTCACGTAGGGTTTTTGGGGCACAGGTGTGTTACAGCGGCAACAATTTTACATCTGTTTGCTGTCGCCACCTGGGCTCCAATTTTACTGTACACCTTAGACATTTACTCATAATCTCATAACCTCATAACATTTACACATAGGAACTTGGGAGTGGGCACTTATGCATGTAAGGGGCGGGATGGGAAAGTCTCGCCACTGATGCCTGTGCCCACTCACATTGTTTGCTTTTAGACATTTAGGGTTAGGGTTAGAGTTGGGGTGGAGGGTTAGGGTTAGAGTTGGGGTGGAGGGGAAACTGGCATAGTGCTGGCCTCTGCCCTGTCTTCTTCCCTGTTTTAATTGCATGTAAAACATCACGCATCAACAGTACATCTGAGGGTGGGGGGGGTGTCGGGGTCTTTTTCACTCCCCCGTTCCCCGTTGGCCATCTGGGGATGGGGTCCTGGGGGGAGGGGGCTGACCGTCTGGTGGGGCCTAGGCTGCGGGCGGACATGGGGCTTGGAGGGGCTCTGGAGGCAGGGCTGGCACTCTGGCTTCCCTGGGGCTGTTCGGGCTCCAGGAGTCTGGCTCCTGGTTTCTGTGGTTGGCCCGCTGGCTGGGGTGGCTGCCAGAGTCTGGGGGTGGTTGTTTGGGGGTGGGCACCTGGCCGTTGGTAGGGTGTGGGGGTGGTCCGGGGCGTGACTTTGCTGGGGCAGGGGGCTGGTCGGTCGGACTGGTGCGGCCCGGGCTGGGACTTGGCTGTCTGCTCTTCTCCACCCCAGATTGAAGGGGTCTACCTCCTGGGTTCAGGTGTGAGCTGCCCTCTACAGGGGTTGGGTGTATATCCTGAACCTGGGGGTAAAGAGTATGTATGGGGAGTGTGAGTGCATTGTGGCGTCCATCTTGTGTGTTTTTGAATGAGTGGGTGAGAGGATGAGGGTGGGACTGTGTGACTGTGTTTGTGTATGCTTGTATTTTTGTCAGGCTGGGACTTGGGCAGCCCCTTCTTCGGGATCATTTGAGGACCCATTACTCCCCTGCCATGCTGTCCTCTGGTGGGTTGTGCCTTTGCCCACCGGCACACTGGTGGCTCTCGTTGTCCGGGGCTAGGTGCTTGGGCGTGTGCCGGCTCAGCCCGGTGGCTGCCCGGTGGGACTTGGGTCCCTCTAGCCCTATCGGGCCTTGGCCTGGGCG
>NW_013952812.1:321404-327751 GCF_001266775.1 Austrofundulus limnaeus
CACTTGGGTTGTTACCGACATCTGGTGAAAATTTCATGTCATTAGCACCTCTAGTAATATATTTACTGAGAAAAATGGTGATGTGTTCAATACTTATTTTACCCGCTGTATGAAAGTGTTTGGATATGTAGGTATGGGTATGTTTATGTGTATGTTGAAATTTATATATGTATGTGGATATGGTTTTCAGCAAGGCTACAGTCATTATATTTATATACAGTAGATCTGCATTTTAGTTGCTGTGGTTTTGCTATTTGTTTTGTAGGTGTGGAGCCGAGAAGTCCGGTGTGCTGTCTTGTGTTTTCTCAACATATATTTCACAAACGTATCTTCTAATCTTTCTTTCACGCTTTCTCATTACATTTCACTTTTTTCTCTCTCTTTCTTTTTCTCCTATTAAAAAAAGCCGCTGATGATGAAGAAGCTAAGATACTAATATTCAGATATTCCGTTCTGCTTTCTACTGAAGTGGCAAAAAAAATTATTTTCCACAGAACTTCACTTCACAAGGTCTGAACTATCCTTTTTACTAGAACACCAATTTGTTTTGGTGAGATTAAATACTTTACCAGCATTTATAATAAAGCAACTTGTGAAAAAACAAACAAAAAAAGCTCCACTTGTTTTACGTTAACTTGTCATGTAGCGTGCAGTTAAAATAATAGTGCAATGTGTTCAATGTGTTTCGAGGGTCTTTACTGAATCAGTTAAAATTGATTTCTGTTTAGGCTCGGTAATAAACTAGCTGTTTGTGGTGTGAAAGATGGAAGCTCACCAAGCAATCAGGTTGTACCTAAAGATGCTGCTCTGATGTTTTCTTTTCCCACCGTAGCTCTGATCCCTTTTAGATATTTTTCAAAGGAGCTGCATGTGAAAAGGCAATCTCTCATTTAAGTAAATAAAAGGTGGGCGCAAAGAAGCGAGCAGAAGAAAAAAATATTTGAGGATTTCAGGGTGTGTTAGTGAGTGTGCTGATAACAGTTGCTGCCTTTTGTTTGCCTGAACTCGCGAAACAAGATTGTGGATATGTTCAAACACATTTAGTAATGAGTTCAAAACAAAACACAGTTTTGGATAAGAAAGAAGCCTCTTCTTGACATCTTATTGTGCCATGGACTAAAGCATTTTGACTTTCCTGGTGTTTTTTCATTGTCAAAGCGGAGAATTGTTTAATTGGCACTGTAGCCTGAAATCATAGGAATCGTTCACAACTTTCAGTTTATTTCCAAGACGTGGACTGATGAGTAAAAGCCGAGGTGTGTAATAATCACAGCAACACCCAGCAACACAGCCTTGGGCAAAAGGAATGAAAGAATGCATTTCACTCTTTCATGCCAGAGTTTTAGACTAAGATCTTGAGAACGGAGTTGTTGGTATTTTGGGGAAATCTTAAAAATGCTCAGCCTGATCTCATACAATAATGCCAGATCTGTTAGTGCTCTGAATATGGGTTGAAGATACTTCACAGACAGATGGTCTCCAGTTCGGCCCTTGGATCTTTCTTTGTGGAGTGTGCATGTTCACATTGTGCTTGTGGGGGTTTTCTCCAGACCAAAAACATGCACATTAGGTTGCATTCAGGCCCAGACCACCCTTCCTTCCGAGGAAGTCAGAATTCTGACTTTAATCTAAGAAGTCAGAATTTTTTTCACAGTTCTGAGGAAAAAATTCAGAATTCTGGAAAAAGTAAAATTGCACTGTAGCCATAATTCAACTGGCTGTGGTGGGGTTTTTTTTTTATAGTGTTTATTTTCCTGGCATTTCACTAGAATACTTCCACTGGTTCATGACTTACTTTGCTAACACAAAAAAAAAATCTAAACAGACACAGGCAAAAACATTTTGCCTACTATTCAGTAGCAGACGATAATAGCCTGACCCGTCAACGTAGGTCAAATTGGACGAGTCTGGATTCCTTTTTGGAATCAGTTTAATTGGTTCTTATCCCCTCATTTAAAACCCATAATCAGTCAATCAACGTCCTGTAGATTTCTTGATTTAAAAAAAATAATAAAGTCATTTTCATAGGTTGTTCAAAACTACTTTTACTTGGTAAATTTTGGTGTTCACCTGCATGAACTATAACTCTTCCAGTATACTTACAATGTCGTTGTTCCTTTTTATCGCTCAGGTTCACATCATCAAGACTGTCACCTCAGCTGGTCTCCTGACGAGCTCCTCCTTCCCTTTCCCCTTCTACTCCTCCGCTTCCTAGACAGCAGTCATGAACTGGGGTGCTCTGCAGGTGCTCCTCAGTGGAGTCAACAAGTACTCCACCGCGTTTGGACGAGTCTGGCTCTCCGTGGTTTTTATCTTCCGGGTGATGGTGTTCTTGGTGGCGGCTCAGCGCGTGTGGGGTGAAGACACCAAAGACTTTGTCTGCAACACCATCCAGCCGGGCTGCAACAACGTGTGCTTCAACCACATCTTCCCCATCTCCCACGTCCGTCTGTGGGCCCTGCAGCTCATCTTCGTCACGTGCCCGTCGCTCATGGTCGTGGGCCACGTCAAGTACCGGGAGAAAAAGGACTTGGAGTACACCACCTCCCATGAAGGGAAACATCTGTACTTACACCCTGGGAGGAAACGTGGAGGACTGTGGTGGACGTACTTGGTAAGAAACTGAATTTGAATGAAATCATCAAACTTTAGGTGAACTGAAGGTGATAGGACTGATACTTTTGATAGTCCCACTAGGACAGTCTATCTATGCTCAGGATACGTATTTTAGTTACACGGATGTTGTTTGGTTGAGAAAACAAACTAAACAAACGGTGTCATGAAAAAGTAAAGAGGTTTAACATTAGCTAAAGTAACAGTCAATCCAACATTGTCTTCTCTCATAGGCAAGCCTGGTTTTCAAGGCAGGCTTTGATGCCGGCTTCCTCTACATCTTGCACCATATCTACGAGGGCTACGACATGCCCCGCCTGACCAAGTGCTCCCTGCCCCCCTGCCCGAACACGGTGGACTGCTACATAGCCCGTCCAACAGAGAAAAAGGTCTTCACGCTGTTCATGGTGGTCTCCTCTGCATTCTGCATCCTAATGTGTATCTGCGAGATGCTTTACCTCATCTTCAAACGCATCCAGAAGCTCATTAGGAGGAGAAATGAGCAAAGCAGGAAGCTGTTCGCCGAGACTCATGAAATGGTGCCGCTGTCACATCCGAGGTCATTGTTCAGGCCCAAAACCTCAGTCAGAGTGGACCCCACAGCGTCAGTTCAGAACCTTAATAACCTCAGAGCTGAAGAGATGCCTATTAAAAATATATCATAATGGTGCAGTGGTTGGAGCTGTTGACTATCAGCAAGAAGATCACAGGATGGTCCCCCCAGCTCTGGGAATTTGTAAATATTCTTCTGTTTCAGAGGGAGCTCACAACTTTCAGTCAAATCTCTTGCACTCAAATGCTCTTCTAAAACTGGAGAGTTACCGTGGGATTTACAAGCTTCGGATTTTTTGTGTGAGTGTGAATGAAGTGTTTTGCAAGCATGCATGTTGACACTATTATGTGTTACTGACTATTGCAAAGTTTCATATTTAGTTGATCAAATATAAAAGTGAGTGGCTGAAAGATGTGACGTAAAAGTGTTGAAAAAATAAAAATAAATCATCTTACAAAACATTAGCATTGACCACTAATAAAAGAAAATCATAAAGCAGAGCATTTAGTTACTTATAAATTAAGCAGTAAGGTCTTTGTTGTTACATAAATGGTTCTCTTACATTAGTTGATTACTGAACATGATAAAGTGCAAATTCCATGTAAAATTGTAGCTAAAAAGTTGCTTTTATAAACTTTCAGTACATATGGGTTGTTTAAGGGGATGAAGAAGCATTGTAGATAATCTATTTTTTTACAAGTTTTTTATTTATTGTAATAACCAATAAAACAAATTTTACAACAATAACACTGTCTTTTTCTGACACAGTCTATACTATTTCTCAATATTAAAATGTGTTTGCCTTGAGAATGAAGAAAACTGTGAATAAGCCCTGTATTCATCACAATGACAGAAATCGAGTGACTCACAAGGGAAACATTGTTTTACTTCACAACAGGAATGGGTGTGTTATTGTTCAGTCGTCATCGTTTTTCCAGATTTCTGTCCAATCACAAGCCGAGTTTACGTGTACGGATTTGACTGACAGGAAATTGCACCAATAACAACTGAGAAAAAGCGTCCAGTTTACGGAAGCCTTGCTTGCTGATAGAAGTGTCCAACAAATCATGAGTTTCCACTACGGTCAGGTATGAAAACTTCTTTTTCTTGTTTTATCTGTGCCAGTTATCCAGACATGTATTAGTTTAATTGGTGTGCGTGTGTGTTTATTACATTTGTGTGACAGAACTAAATTAAAGGAACGCAAGTAGCACATTAGCCTTTAGTTTACTTTGCTGTGGCTAGCAGAGTAGCTTCTTTAAGTTGCCGATTTTAGTTAGAAATGTTCTGCCTTTGATAATGAGTACATTTGTAGGTCATTGTTGGTTTTAAATGGCAGTCTTGAAAAGCATTTTTTTGGTGTAGAAAACAAAATAAACGCAAACGTTTCTGGGTTAAACGTAACTTTAGCAAAGTTGGTTAGCCGGGGTGTGGCGTCGAAATGGGTTCCCCCGATGAAATCTGTTCCTGCACAAGTTTCGTTTCCATTTCTCTTTAACCGATTCCTCATACTGTACGTATCCTGATTTTTGTATTCTTCTATACCAAAATGTGTAAATTTTATCTGATAAAACGCACCCAGGAGAGTGGTCAAACCTTGAAGACCTAACACAGGGAGGGGAACGGATTTCGATGCAACACCGGAAACTTCAGAAAAGTTTATTTTTCGTATTTAAACATTCTCAGTACTGTAGCTTATAGGATGAAGCCGCAAAGTTCCTCTACTTCATTTGTATGTTGAGATGATTGCTTCTTTTATTACTAAAGCTATGTTTTATTTTAATAATTTTTAATTACTCTAAATTGTATGCAGCAGATAATCCTAAACTATTAATGTTATAAAGGCTGGAATTACACATTAATTCTTTTTCTCTACCTAAAATAAATAATTTGGAATTATTTTGTAGTCTGATGTTACTTAAATTGAGTGTAATTGAAAGTTTGTTTGTTAATTTTTGTTCTTATAATCAAGGCATAAGAAATGATTGTTAAAGATATAGTTCTAAGTTTAATCTTTTTCTTTATTCAGTACATTAAGTGTGCTTTAAATGGTATGGTACATAAAACATATTTTAGAAAAGGACATTTGTATAGTATAATATGTATAGCTCCTTCATTAATTTATTTACTACTTGAACAAGCTTCTTTTATTCCTTGTTTATTGCAGCAGGGGTATCCAGGAGGAGGCGCCCCACCAGCACGTAATCCATACGCTGGAGGTGGGAGTTTTTATGGTTCTCCCCAAACAGCACCGTACGGAGGTGGTGCAGGTTCAGCAGGAAGTCCCTATGGTGGTTATGGAGCCCCAGGTCACGGTGGGCAGTATGGGCCTGGACCCAGTGGTGCACATGGAGGTTACGGGGGACAACCTTACAGAGGACCCCACGCTCCTGCAGGTAACGAGAAACATGCAGAACCGCACCTGAAAAGGTTAAAACAGACATAATTAGTCCCACATTAAGTCTGCCTCTCTTTCCTTCGCTGCTTTTCTCTCGTCTCTGTTTCCGCCTCTGGTTCTGGTGGGATGATGGATAGAAACAGCTTAAGCTTCCCTGACACTCGTGTAGAGTCGGGGCTCAGTTTGTGCCCCTCAGCAGGACTACACGGCTGGAGTAATGGCTCTGCTGACTCGGAGCGAGAGACCGATGGGAGGAGGCGCGTCCCGTGTGTTATTACACTGTTTCCAGCAGCAACAGGGTCTTAAGTCTGAACCTGAAAGTCTGTTTCCACCCCCCCACCCCCACGGGGACGGACATCAGGACCCGAAGTGTCACCTGTCCTTCTCCCCTTTCATTTTCCTGACCATCAGCCATCCCTCTGCTCCTCCCATATCCTCTCACAACACATTTTCTAAGACTTATTTTCCTTCCCACCATGTATTCAAGTAATGATCTCTTGACCTAATAATACTGCTCTCTTGCTGAATGACTTTCCCAGAACTCGTGATGCTGTCTTCGTTTTATTTATTGCTACACTGAGTACACTTGAAACAATGTGAGAGGGTTCAGCTTTCAAGAAGATTCATTATTAGGACCGTAAGAAATTATTCACTCCTCCTTTGATGTTTACCATTTCACAAACCTGCAGCAAAATATTGGGCCTCATGCAAGAACATGTTCGTATTCTTATCCTAAATTTCTCTTACTTTTGTTCGTACAAAGGGTTCGTACGAACATGTCAC